>NC_053155.1:267659523-267959523 GCF_016835505.1 Polypterus senegalus
AAATGAATTTAATGTAACTAAGAAAAGATGCAAAATGGGAGAGTGGGTTGCACTGCCGCCTCTTAGTTAGGAGACATGGGTTCACTTCCCGGGTCCTCCCTGCGTGGAGTTTGCATGTTCCCCCCGTGTCTGCGTGGGTTTCCTCCCACAGTCCAAAGACATGCAGGTTAGATGCATTGGTGACTCTAAATTGTCCCTAGAATGTGCTTGGTGTGTGAGTGTGTGTGTGTGTGTGCCCTGCGGTGGGCTGGCGACCTGCCCGGTGTTTGTTTCCTGCCTTGTGCCCTTTGTTGGCTGGGTTTGGTTCCAGCAGACCCCCATGACCCTGTAGTTAGGATATAGTGGGTTGGATAATGGATGGATGGATGTTCAGGGAGAGAAGTGATGTTTTTTGCTTGGAGGTAGAAAAGAAGGAAAATTACTGGCTGAATAAAAAAGATCTTCGTTATTAAGCTGTGGAGTGCGACGACCTGTAACATCTTGTCTCAATTAATGTGCTCATCCAACGAATATATATATATATATATATATATATATATATATATATATATATATATATATATATATATATATATATATATATATATATATATATATATATATATATTGTGGTGGATTGCCGGCATTTTACTCCGCCCTCACCCCTGGCCGCTAGGAGGAGCTCTCCCGAGAGCATATACGGGCCCCGAATTCCAGCAGGGCTTCATGGACTATGTAGTTTTTATACACAGCCCTGCTGGATACCTTGGGGGCCACTGGGAGTCGCTGTTGGGAGGCCAAAAGATGGAAGGAAGAGCGACGGGCTTCCGGGGTGAAGAAAAGTACTATTTACCCTGACCCGGAAGGAATAAATACTTGTGGAACTGTTGACCAGAAAGACTTCCGGGTCAGGAGGTATAAAAGGACTCTGGGAACTCCCAGACAACGAGCTGAGCTGGGTGGTAGGTGGGCAACGCGTCTGGGAGTGGAGGATTGTGATTATTACTGGTTTATTATTGTTATTGTGTTTTATGAATATAGTGGAGTGGAGGGTGCTTGGTGCACATTATTATAATAAATATAATTATTGTGGAAATTTTACCAGGTGTTTGGCATGGTACCTGAGGGTTCAAGGGAGCACTACTGCCCCCTACTGCGACAATATATATATATATATATATATATATATATATATATATATATATATATATATATATAGAGTGAGTGCTGTGCCTTTCCGTTTCCTGGCCGGGACACTGTAACGGAAGGACAGTATGGAAGGAGGCATTACGACTCAACTGGGATGGAACTGAAGCAACATCCCATACAAAGGGATAACATAATGGATAATGTGGGAGTGTGGGTGCACCCAGGGCAGCGCCTGCCCCTGCATAACACAGGGTTGTCCAGATATAATTATGCAATTATGAAAAGGCAAACACATCGCACCCGCCGGTCCACTGACAACTGTCTCCCCGCCATTTTGGAATGCAGGGCAGGTGCTGCCATCTATCAGCAACAAAAAGAATTTTTTGTGAATTTGCTATGTAATAAACCTAATACATTATAGCGTAACGAAAATTGAATAATTAGATCTGGACCACTCCATAGATGGCAGTGCTCAGCCGGAGTGGACCCAGTAAGGATGCCCACAGGGTTGTAGTCCTGAGGGACAATCCCATCTGGGTCCTTGGGTGCCACCAGGGGGTGCTGCAGGGAGAGGGAGTCCCAGTTTCATGAGGCTTCTGTCTGACCTGGAAGGCCTTCCAATGGGCTGTGCCCCGGTACCAGAAGTACTGCCGGGTATGACGGAGATTGAGCCGTCCAGCCTCCTCCGGTGAGTCAGAATCAGGAGGCACATCAGAACGACTTGAGCGGAGGCAGCGAATGAGTAAGGAGGGCCCCACCCATTAGCCCACTGCATGTTTGTCAGATTTGCGCAAATAAATCGCTTCTGCAAGTGAACTGTGATACTTAGAATGACAAGAGAAGTCGCAAAACCAACCAGAATGTTCAAGCAAATTATAGAAAAAAAACCCGATCTAAGTCCATTATGTAATTCTCTTGTGAAAAGTGGACAGACAGACAGACAGACAGAAAGACATTGGATTTTATATACAGTATGCAGAAAAGTATTGGTAAGAGAGAAGAAAAGGAGGAACAGCACTTGAATTGTGGGGGCATAAAAAGGAAAGGAGCTGAAGTGGTTGCGATGTAGTGTAGTAGCAAAGTAGACACACTTTACTACTGTACTTGTTTCAAAAATATTTCTACTGGAGTATAAAAATGACTGTCTACACCCACTTTCACTTCATTATATTTCTAAACCAAATGGCTACTCTTGTGATATGTTTTGCTAGACACATTCATTGTCCTAATATGAAATCTGAAAACCAATACATACAAAGCTCTACTCTAAAATGATCTAAAAGACAGGCTTCCCATGCTCCAGGAACACCTGGTTTACAAAACAGTGCGTATATGAAGAACTCAAATGTGCGCCGCTGTGCTAACGTGTGATTTTCTCGTCAATCCAAGTCCACCTCGCTGCAGCCTGCACAATGGGGCGGAGCTGGATGTTTGTGTTTCCACAGCTGTCACTGCTGAGTTCAGACTCGGTCCTCACAACGACCTGCCCAACTAGATAGGGAGGGTCCGTATTCTGCCGCGAGGTGTTCTGGTGCGTCGATGTGCTGTGGTTCACTCGTCTTGTCACTTTTATTCCTCATATGTCTCTTCACATTATCCTGGGCATCGCAGGTTTAAATAGATTGAGAAAGAACTGGAAAAGCCCAAGTAAAGCTGAAGGGCCATTAGGCTTTAACTAGAAGTGAGCACATCTAGACAAACAGCTTTGTTTAACATTACTTAATGAAGGGCATTCCTTTTTAGGGTTTGTTTTGATGACAAATGTTATTGTTAAATTAATTCTGTCAGTTTCCATGTAGCTTAATGTTATTTGAAAAAATGCAGCCCATTTCTGAGGACAGGAAACACTTAAAATGGTTTCCATTTAAGTTCATTGTAATTAGGTTATAAAAATTCAGTTTATGAAGGGGTTTTCAGGCGTGGATTGGCTTCTTCTTCAAGCAGGGGATGCCTGTGCACATTGTCTATCAGCGGCCTGCCCAGTGAATCAGCACGCCAGCTCACATAACAGTGGCCCAGTAATATAAATTATGTTTATATAAAAAGGGGACAGATTTATACATTTGACTGACACCTTTTTCCATTTTACGGAAATACAAACCAGTATTACTGAGAGGGAAAATTAAAGACAGTGACACATATTACAGCCACATACAAGGTCATTTAATATAGACTGTTGCTACTAATGTTTAATGTTATTGTAACGGGCTTAATGTCTAATATTGTATAATAGTATATATTGCTCAGCAGGGTAATGTAACTGATTTTATTGCTCACACCAAGCTTGTCTTTGTAGGGAACGGTGCTATTGACGCTTCCACCTTTTCTACTGAAGGGCTGTGTGCTATACGGCTATGAAATGAGCAGGACTTTTGTCAGCGGCCTGGACAGGACATGCTTTTGAAGATGGACCTACGCAAAGAACTGGTCTTAAAATGGCAGGTCCAGTCTGACATCGAAGGTACAAAGAGCAAGTGAACAACTGATGACAGAGCAGTCAGGTTTGTGGAGCTCATTTAAAGAGAAAGGGCCGGATGAAGTCTGAAACATTCTTGAACTGCTTACTTAAAGAAATCCTGGGATTGGCCAGGGATGATGTTTCTTACCTTCACTGCTGTTTATCATTTTTTCTTTATTGAAGTCAAGGATCTTAAAACAAATTCTTGCTTTACTGATGTAAAAACCTAACTAGGCCTTGGGCTATTCTGCAGAGCCCATGAAGGGACATGAGCAAAAAAGAAAAAAGAAAATTCTTGTTTCTCATGGGCATAAGAAAAGATCCCAGGCTCATGAGAAAGTTTTGCATGCAAACAAGAAATACATTTTTTTTGCTCATGTCCCTTTAGGGATTCTGTACTTTTGCCTGTCATTAATGTACACTTTGTTCTTTGTTTTTATTACTAGGCTTGTTTTAGCTTCTTCTCAATGCCTTGTATTTCTTTTTTGTTTTAGAAAAATTTGAGTGAGATATTTATTTTGCTTGTTTTCACTTTCATATACAGAATTACTCATTTCTTTCTGATAGAACTTTAATCCATGGTAAATCTGGTCAGGTCAGGTTGGGGAGCATGCACTGGTACAGCATGCTGCCACACTCACCACAGCTCGGCATACTGATTTTGCAACCCCCAGGCAGACACGCGGTCCAGTCCCACTCCCCGTAAATGACCCTCTATCTGCCACAGCCAGGTGTCACGTAGGTGTCCCCTTGGCCTGGTCCAGCCACTCAGGTCCTCCACAATGAGGATCTTATGAGCTGGATCACCCGCGGGGAAATACGCCACATGGCCGTAGTGCCGTAACTGACGCTCCCTCACAATGCAGGTAATGTGCCTCATTCAGGACTCCATGAGCAACCTCTCAATCGACACAAAGTCAAACCTACAGTGCTCAAGGATTCTGTGTAAAGACACAATACCAAAGGAGTCCAGTCTTCATCTCAGGTCACTGGATAGCATCCATGTCTCACAACCATATAGCAAGACAGGAAGCACCAGACTTGGACCTTCGTCACTTTTGCAGAGATATCGGGAGTGCCACACAACCCCTATCCAGTGACCTCATGACCCCCCATGCTCTCCAAACGTGTCTACTGACTTCATAGGAAGAGTCACCAGAGACATGAATGTCACTTCTGAATTAAGTAAACCTCTCAACAAGACATTATATATGAATTATAATTATGTATTAATTACACTGGCTAAAACAGTTTCATAATCATTTTTGTAAATTATATTGTAGCCACCAAGTGTGCTTTTTTATGTTGATAAAAATAAAGTCTGAATGCCAGAAAGAGAGCCCAAATAAATTCATAAAGAATGTCAAGAAAGATGGCACATCATGACCAGACAAAAAGAGATGATCCTCCACTGCAACAAGACAAGTGAACACCGGCAGGAGGCAGCTGACACAGAGAGAAAGCTTTTTTACAGCATTCTAGGGGGACAAACATTTCAAGATGAGAACAAAACTCAAGGAGCAGCCCAGAAGTGTATGTTATTTAACAATATACAAGAAAAAGAGTCATAAGCATGGAAACGTTTTAGAGAGAAAACACAATCGTGTGACAAGAACCTCAAGAGAGCTTCAAGTAAAAAGGAAGATCACAAGGAGCATCATTAGTGAACCGTGTGCATTGCTGATGTGATGAGCTTCCCTAGCCTTCATTATTCACAGCGGTACACCTTTTCCCAGGTAAGTCAGTCTCAGTTCTTTCATTATATGGAATTGTGCAAAATCCCTTCAGGATGAGACTTTGTCAATATAATCTCCCAAGTCTTTTTTCAGAGCACACCTCCTGTACATCAGCATCAAATGCCTTTACTGTATAATTTAGGTTTCTGTTGCCTTCCTATGGAATTTGTTACAGCAAGTTATCATTCACTGTTTTTATGGCAATTTTAACAGCATGCATCATCTTGAAGTGAGCAGGAAACATCCTTCTATATAAAAGCGGTCGGGATTGTCCTTCCGTCCCATGAGTGCTACGCAGGCGCGGAGTTTCACACACGCCCCGTCCATTTTGCAATGCATGATGGGATTTGTAGTTTCGTTTTTCCAGGTAAAAGATGATTTTCTACTCCAGACTGTGCGATATCTTCTTCTTCTTTTTTACTATATAAAAGCGGTAGGGATTGTCCTTCCGTCCCGTGAGTGGAAAGCGTAGCGGTATTCCGCTTATCACAGACTTACTACTTGCAGCTTGCGGTACGAAGAGACACGATGTGAGCAGAATTCTGGTGCTCCCAACGTTCCCTTGCTTTTGTGCGCGATGCGCTGGAAAAATTGACAAAATTATGTCTCTGGAAATAATTAATGTTGATGGAGTACAAATGCCTCACCGCGTAGTAAATATCAGGGGGGTTCAAAAGGGCGACCTCAATATAGAAAAAAGTTTAAATTTCATCACAAAATAACAGAAACTACGAGTATTAAAGTAATACCGCTCAAATGCAATATAACCAAATGAATGAGTTTGTATAAAATATCAAATTGATCTACATATTGAATTGCCTTAAGAAGTGGTCAACTTAAAAGTCGGTTGCCTTAAAAGGCGGGTCAGCCTAGTTACATCATAAAATGAGAAATATACAGCAAGAAATCAGTGTCCTGCGGTGGGCTGGCGCCCTCCTGGGATTTGTTTCCTGCCTTGCGCCCTGTGTTGGCTGGGATTGGCTCCAGCAGACCCTGTGATCCCATAGTTAGGATATAGCAGGTTGGATAATGGATGGATGGAAGGAAATCAGTGTCACTAAGGTAAAAGCACAGCTCCGCCAGTGACATGTGGCACCTTCTCCTCTTATCGTACTCTTTGTTTTCTGCTCAGATAGCTTGAAATCCGTTTTTGTATGTGAGCACAGATACCACTGGATTTAGACTCAGGATCGATCTTCTGTGCATAAAAGACCTTTTTCTAGTACGTACTTTTCTTCCATGAGATCTAGTTAATTTCTGGAGACTTTTCTCATTACCAGAGTAAATTTCAGTCTGAGATATATCATTATCATCTTTCTGTTAAGAATTTAGTTTCATGTTGGTTAGTAGCGGGGTAAGCTAAAGGAGTCGGCCAGTCGCTATGCACATTTCCAATAATAATAATAATAATAATAATGTGGTGGCTAAGTGACTGTCACCTTCGAGGACATGTGACATCTTTGACGGGGTCTATTCAAGATAGCAGTGCACTTCACTCCCCTACTGCCTGTAGAATGGTGAGGCAGTTTTCAGGACTTGTAAGGACCAGAAGATGAACTGTTTACCTTCATACTTAGTGAGGGGTCAAGACCGGAAGGACATGATACTTGTTGACAAAACCAAAACACTAGAAAAAAAAATTGTAGTCTAAAGGAAAAACAGTGGGGTTAGAACTCTAAAATAATGCAGAAATTGTAGACTACATTTTTTGCTAAAGCATCCACAACTTCGGTCAGCATTTAGCATGTGACACTTGCTTATAAAGTGTTGTTCCGATGGTGTTATGGAGCGTAACCCCTGAAACCATGTCCATAGTGAGCGCAACAGAACCACAAAATACCAACACGGATGGTAAAGCAAAATGGTAGCACTGGAGAATCAAAATATAACAATAAAAAATATTACAACATGCCCAGAAACAAACCAAACAGCTACATAATTTGCTACTGCAAACCCAAGATATTTAAACAAAGTAAAGTAACTCTTTAATGCTGCCTGAATCGTTACAACTATAAAAATGATCGATCCTGTGTCTGTGCCAATTCTGCACCCATCTATAAACATCACCCTGAACTCCCACTTCTTTTAATTTGATGCCCAACCTCTCATGTGGCACCTTATCAAATGCTTTCTGAAAGTCAGGATAAATAATATCATAAGCTCCACTTTGATCGTATGCTTTTGTTGCAACCTGTTAGTAAAACCCGACCTCCCTCTTCTAAACCCATGCTGACTGTTCAGAATAACTCGTGTCCTTGTCATGTGTTGCTCAATCTTATCCTTAATAATTCCTTCCATTAATTTTCCTGTGATGAACGTTAAGCTTACTGGCCTATAGTTGCTTGGATCTGCCTTGTCACCCTTTTTATATAATGGGATGATATTTGCCATTTTCTAGTCCTTCAGAATCTCTCCAGTGTGCAATGACTTCCTAAACAATGTGTGTCAAGGGTTTATATCTGTACTCACTAGCCTTCTGGTGATTTGTTTGATTTCAGCCATTTTAATCTGAGCAGCACTTCTCTCTCTACAATTTCCAAATCCCTCACTACCTCCTTAGTAGTCCCTGTTACCACTCGGAGGTTATCCACTTGCTCACCTGTGAAGACCTCAGAGAAATGCAAGCTTAGAGCATCCGCTATTTTACTGTCTGTATCTTCCCCTTCACTATTTCTGATGCACTTCACCTCCTCCATTGTTTTTCTACTAAAATAATAAAAGAACAGCAGAGTATAAACTCTATTGTCAAATTATACACTACTTTTTTCACACATCACCTTAATCTGCTTAACTGGATATTTATAACAGGGTACTTACTGTATATAGCAGGGTGTGAAAGAATATTTTAAAGGTAATGTAATTTAAAAGTTTGCATCGTGTACATTGAAATATACATGATGGTCAAGCAAACAAAGAATGTACCTGAAGAAAGGTTGATGTAATACACAAAATGTACTGAAGGATGGCTAAGAGGTGACTAAGAAGTCAGCAGATGTCCTGTAAACAACCAGAATGGTCACTTGTTACATGCACAGAAATTTCAAGTGTGGCGGCTCAACTCAAAGAAATAAGAAGAACTAAAAAATAACAAAATGGACTTTTATTTTATATCAGTCACTTGGGTGTAAGCGACCAGAGTAAACGAATGCATCGATGGACACTGTTATGTAAAATGGAGCGACGCCCTTCATATTCTGACCAAGCTGTGCTAGACTGCGTGTGAGGAACGCTCCTCTTCATCAAGTGAGACTGAAGACGTATAGGACAGCTCTTCTCCTGCGAGAGGTTCAAATTCTAATCTGCAAATTTAATTTCTTCCACAAGGGAAAGGACCAAAAGCAAACTATGACTAAGAGCTAAGAATACTAAAGAAAAGTCAAACACGCAAAATGACCTGCTACTGAAAACTTTATTCATTGACTAACGCTAATGTAAAATATATCAGCTAACTTGGCTATAATCTTTGAAAAAAAATTAAGAAAAACACTTGTGGAGAGTAATAACAATATAATTTAATTACAAAAGTAATTTTTTTTGCCATTTATAAGCCCCCAAAGACTACATAACAGAGGAGCCATTTTCAATGCTTACAGTTACAAGCAAATAAACAGAAAAGCAGACGAGGTGTGCAGAACAACGTGGAGAACATTCAGAACACGCTAACAGAAGGAAAAGTAAATGTGAGAATCCTGCGGTCCTCCGTTTTTTCACTTCTAAAAAATAAAATACAAAATTGTCTTGTTGACAGATGAGCGCAGCACCATTGTGACTGAGCCTTGAAACCCGTTTTGTCGTTCATAATGTCTGTCAGATTCTTGGATGTGTGCGCCCGTTCTTGACTGACCTCATACAGTAAAAGCTTAAAGACTGGGAGAGGTTCGTTCGAAAGGACGTCAGTTTTGTTCACTGCACTTTAGCCTTCAGTTTCCTTCGGCTTGGCCATGAATGTGAGCTCCAACGTTCCTCAGCATATCCATGTACAGCCTGTTGTTTTCACTTCAGAGACAATAAAAAAGACACACCAAGTAATGATATAGTTACGAAAACAAAGCAATGAAGCTGATATGAAAGTAAATGAGGCCAACAACAGTAGAACTCGATCCTCTGCTGATTAAACATAATCCATTTACATTCGGCATCTATGGCCGCATAATTATTTGCAATCCTTTTTACAAGAAGCCCATTTTCCGATGGACCAGTTTAGGTGCCACCCATTAGTGAGGGCTCTGGTATCTCAAGTTACAGATGAACAGACTGTCAAAGTTAATTTATGTATGACCTTGGTGGGCTCTAAAAGTGCCTAAAAATAGGCTAGGATATATAGTGTCTGCTATCTAAAAATCGCCACTAATATTGGCTTATAATTTGAAAGTTACTGGAGGCTAATTTGATTCATTTCACTTTCTTATGTACTGTAAGACCCTTCATCACAAACTGGCTCATACTTCTGCTGATTTTTAGAAATGTTACAAAAGGCCTTGGTGAAGTGTCCAGAAAAAAAAGACATTTTAACAATTTGCTGTGTCTTCTATCCTGCACTACTTGCGCCACCTTGATTTACCACATCATTTGAAATAACTTGAGCGCAACTTACTCAGCAACAGATGCATCAAAAAAGGCGCCCATGTCCATGTAATATTGGGCAGTCGTTCTCAGGAAATCCCAGTATTCGTTTGCCTAAAATTCAGAAAACCTCATTAGCCATTAATATTTTACTGCATGCATGCGTGTATATTGCACATGTAATGCAGAATGCTAAACACAAAGTGGCACACATTTCAAGCAGCTTAGAGAGCAGAAATGCCTTCTGCCAAAGTAACTGAGCCGCCATTTCGTGTTTGCATAATTAGCTAAAGCGGTAGTGAACAACAGTGTCTCCTTAATGTTACTAAGAAATTGACAACAGCGTTCAGTACACAGAATTGGACAAATTACCCTGAAGAGAGTGTCCAGCATGAGTAAGTGTGTGTGTGTGTGTGTGTGTGTGTGTTTAAGGCTCCTGCGATGGGGCAGCATCACACCCTGGATTTCAGCAGCCTTACTGACACCCTGAGCAGGTTTAATAAAGGGTCACTTTATAGGCTATTACTATGTGATCAAACGGTTAGCAATGCTGCCTCATACTGGAGCTCCTGGATTGAAATCCTGGCCCTGGCACAGTCTGTGTAGAGTTGGCACTTTCTCTCCAGTGTCATCCCAAACATGTCCAGATTTGGTTGACTGAGTAAGTGTGACTCGTGACTGACTGCTATTCCAGTGCAACAATGGCTCGTGTCCGACACTAAAACTGGAAGAAGAGGCCCCAGATCTACACGCATCTCAATTTTAAAGCTACGGACGAACAATACTCTTTTTCCATGATAACTGACTGTAGGCCGAATGCTTCAACTATGGCATCAACTGAGATGTATTTGAACTGCCGTTATTAAAAACCAGCGTGCAAAGTATCTGTACAAACAACATAACGTTGACCGTCAGGATATCCAGGCAGCCCCTCTTCTTATGGTGTTTTATAGCAACAGAGAATCAGGAACTGATGGTTACTAATTTGGATTCACCAAAAGCCTGAAAACAAATGTTATGGAGTTATACATCCACAGGTGCCCATGGCAGCTGGCAAGCAGCTATTTATAGGCTGGTGGGCAGACGTGGGAGGGCCTGGAGGTTTGAGTGGCAGCAGCCCACCCAGTATATCCTCTGGACAGGGACCAGAGACGCTCAGAGGAAATGTATAAACAGGAACCACATGAAGGCTTTAGTGCAAGCATTGGTCTCAGTGATGCTGAAGAGTATGGCGGTGGGCAGCACAAAGTGATGGAGATTGACGATTCGCCCACGATGTTCTCACTGCATCTCCATCCAGCCAAATTCTCAGAACGATAGGCTTCTGTCTTTTAATGCCACAGAGCTGGTCTGTGGAATGGTGGCAGATTGGTTCATGGTGTGTAGTTCCATTAGTTCATAGGATGACGTAGCCATCTTAGCATTTGTAAGATGTGAGTGTGAAAGTCTCATGAAAAGCAGATATTCAGCGAGATGCTGGTAGAGGTACCAGGTGGTTTGGCTTTTCTTTAAACTTGGCGTATCTATAGTTGATGTGATTTGTCTACTTAAGATACGTCTGTTCTTACTAATAGCATTTGCCATAGCTAATTGATTGCATGTTCAATAGTAGCAGAGTAAGATTCAGTATTCAGCTAGCACTGACGGGACCTCCCATGAGGAATTCCACCGACTGATTCACTGTTAGCATCTTTTCTGATATTTAACTAAAGTCTCTCTGCTCCATTCAACAACACGTCCAGCAGCAGCCACTAGTGGGCAGTGTGGTTCTTGAAGCTGATAAATGTAGCACACTCATTTTGATAAATGCTAGTAAACAACGTGGTTTACGGTGTGTTAGAGAAACTGGAAAGGATCTCAGCAAAGGTAGTTTATGAGACATGGGAATTCAAGATTGGTATGCAATTTTTTATTGGGTTAATAAATGAATCATGATTATTATTTTTATTCCAATTTTCCTGGTGATGGTCATGTTAGAGAAATGTTGAGCTGGTCAACCAAGCCATCTCATCCCCATTAACTTCAAACAGCCTCTGTCTGCTGGGGAAATCCTAGACGCTGCCAGGTCTGCTGAGGGATACTGAATATAACTTAACCAGCATATCCTGAGCTTGTCTTTGGGTCTTCTTCCCATGGTGCCCAGGGAAAACCTAAATACATGCTAAAATCCCCTCAACTAGCGCCTCTTAGTCTGGGGAAGCAGTGGTTCATCTCCAAGGAAGGCATAGAGCATGAATAGTAAATCAGAAGTTTTCTCCAATGTCTTAGCGCCCTCTTCACGGCCACAGTCCAACACAACATCTGTAAAACTGCTGTCACTGCAACGGTTTACAGGTCAATCTCGTGATCACCTCTGTCCTCACACTTGAACAATATCCTCAGGTTCTGCACTTGAACTTCTTCACTTAGGATAGCTGCTCACCCACTACTTGAACAAATCACGGTTTTCAAGGAGAGAACCATGACCACAGATTTGAAGGGTCCAATTCTAATGCCAACCACATCACACTCAACTGTAATCTGTTCTAGTGTTTGCCAAAGATCACAGTCTGATGAAGCCGTGAGGACAACATCCTCTGCAAACACCTGGGATGCAGCCCTTTGGTTCCAGGATAGTATCTAAGCCTCTAGTATCTAGGCTTTGATATCTGGTCTATGAAAGGAAGAAGAGGCAGAATTCACAGGAGCCCAATGTCTATATTGAAGGAACTTGACTTAACTAAAAATGTGTAAATAAATGGACTGGGGGGCACACAGTAGCAGCCCTGGTTACCCATACCCTTGAAGCACATGCCACAAGATACTATGTGGTACATGGGCGTATAGTTTTTCATGTTTGAAGCATGGAAAATTCCTATGATCTGTGCCCGGATAAAAAACATGTTGTGTTGTTATGGAATCTGCCTTTCAGTACCCAGATATAGGATTTCCCACAAATCTTAGGAGTGGTTATTGTCCCCGTTTTTGTAAATGAAGAGGGCATTTCCACCAGCTTTAGGAGTTCCTCAGATGTTTCATTCCACTGCTCAGTAACATCCCCAAGTTGATGTCATCATTTTAATACCTTTGCTGGGCGCAGCTGGATGACCTTCCACCTACACTTCCTGAGTCAAATAGTTTGCCAGAACCTCTCTGAGGCCACCTGAAAGTCACTCTCCATGGCTTCAACAGACTTCACCCAAACACAAGGTTTTATTTTGGCCACTGCTCTCGTTGCTGCTTTCTGGCATGCCAGTATTATTCAGTCACATCTGGAGGCCCACCTTCTAACACTGAATGGAGGGCCTCTTTATTACAGGTGTCCTAGTGGTACTGCCATGACCGACCCTAACAAGCTTCTGCTCACATCTTCCTCCATTCGTGAAGTTAATACGCAGATCACAGTTCATTCAGACTTTATGTCCTTATCATTTCTGGAGATCCAGGTGAAGCTCTTACAGGGTTAACAGGTGAACTCATCCCAAACACAAGCATCCCCTTGTCATTCCCAGCATACCCTCACCAGCTGACTGGGTCTTCTCAGGTGTCACGTAACAGCACAGCACCTCTCTTTACAGATGTGTCCACAATACATGGCCTCAGATCAGATGACCCAACAACAAAGTCAATTACCGACCTTTGACCCTCAAGACATTAAACAGAGCCCAGCTCAGCAAAACACAACTGGAACTGCGGTGGATAAAACCCTTGGCCTGACATTCAAATGATTGCTGAATGCCGAGCACCTCTAAGGGCACCATGGGACATGTGTCTGAAATTCCGAAATGGGTGAAGAGAGGAATGTTAACTGAAGTAGAGTTGTTTGATTTTGTGGATGTGTTTGCACAAATTAAAGTCACGCCTGGTCATTTCTCTCTGACTGTAAACATCTCAAGATCAGTCCTGCCGCTCGGTTTAGCTGACTGTGTTACTTTTAAGACCAACATTTGACGGGTCAAAAGGTTTGTTCCTTTTTTTCCCCCCTTACCTGTTCCCTGATTGTGTAGCCCCATACATTATTTGCACCATTGGGGTCCCAGTATCCATCATGTGTATATTGAGCTTGTCTTTTAAGGCGAATGAACTGATTTGCATCTTCTTCTTGCATAAAAGGTGCAGTTAACACACCTGCGTATAAAAGAAAAGCAATAAATCAGTGAATGCGCAAACACAACCAAAGCTTTAGTGCCGCTGGGTAGGCCAGCCCTGAGTCAAAGCATTTCATTTAGTCTGCTCTTCGATTCAGACGCTACCCACATTTATTAAACCCCCTGGTTATTGTCTCTGCTTTTCTTCTGGGTCCTTCCTGCTGGGCTTTCCTATTAGAAATGTGGGAATAATTGCATTGTTTAGGTACTTCCCATCTGCCCATTTTGAGAGTATGTTCATATTTTTAAAGACACCCATCTATCCATCATCCAACCCGCTATATCCTAACTACAGGGTCACGGGGGTCTGCTGGAGCCAATCCCAGCCAACACAGGGCACGAGGCAGGAAACAAACCACCGCAGTTTTTTTAAAGATATTTTTCCTACTAGATACCGATGAGCAGGCACAAGAGAGCAAGATGCTCATGGGCTGTTTTAGTCATTTGGATGTTGAACTTTAATATCTGCATGGGGTATATTCATTTTTCTTTTTCACATCCTAAACTTCTTGCGGTGGGTTGGCGCCCTGCCCGGGGTTTGTTTCCTGCCTCGCGCCCTGTGTTGGCTGGGATTGGCTCCAGCAGACCCCTGTGTTAGGATATAGCGGGTTAGAAAATGACTGACTGACTGACCTCCTAAACATGAGGGACTAAAAGTAAAACAGCGGAGTATGTCAGCTCTGCTAAGTCACAAAGAAATGGACTGGAGTTCAACACCAAGCCAAGTCGATGTCTGCATTAAGTTTGCGTGAATTTTCTCCAGATATGCTGGGTTTCTTCCAACACCCCAAAGGTGTGCATGATGGACTGTCTGACTCTGTGTGGGTATACCTAGTGACAGAGTGGTGGTCCTTCCAAAAATGATTCCTACCTTTTAGCTGAAACTACAGGGAAGCTCCTGAAAAACGTACAACGAAAAAAGCAAATTCTAAAAACTAATAGATGATTTGCAGACTTTAATCTGTTTGTTTTCTGAACTTGCTTATCTACATCAAGGCCTTGGAGAGGCTAAACGTATCTCAGGAACACAGGGCATAAGGCAGGAGACGAACATGGGCAGACATTTTACTGTCACAAATCAAACAATCACATACATCTGTTTATTGGATATGCTGTATGTTTATCATTTGCTATATCCAAATATTTCTGTGCTAATTTCTCATTTGCTGTACTATTGTGACTTAGGAAGATCTGTGCAGCCCCCTGTTTTACTATAAAACATGCATTGAAAAAGCACTTTGTTCTCACTAAGAAAGGCAAGTTTATGGTACGAGTAGCAGCACCCTGGGGACCTTTAAAGCTCAACTGGAGGCTATTTTGGGTGGTCCGCAGAAGTAGCAATTGATCAGATCTGCTGGACTCAGCTGCCGCTCCTCATCATTTTTCTTTCTTTCTGTCTGTCATGCTCTGATAATTTTCATGAGAAGGTCCACAAAGCCAGGACATTTCACAACACAAATCAACATTTACGCTCCATTTCTTACAAAACAAACCTGCAAACAAATGATAATGTAACTTCCATCCATCCATCCATTATCCAACCCGCTATATCCTAACTACAGGGTCACAGGGGTCTGCTGGAGCCAATCCCAGCCAACACAGGGCACAAGGCAGGAAACAAACCCCTGGGCAGGGTGCCAGCCCACCCACACACACACACACCCCCCAAGAACCTAACCTGCATGTGTTTGGACTGTGGGAGGAAACCCACGCAGACACGGGGAGAAGATGCAAACTCCACACACGGAGCACCCGGGAAGCGAACCCAGGTCTCCTAACTAGCAGCGCTACCCACTGCGCCACCGTGCTGCCCCGATAATGTAACTTTTATAACAAAAAGATTAAAGAAGCTCTAGTTAGCCTAAGAATGAGCCAGCGTGGTCCTGGAGGACACAACCCGAAACCTCTGGGTGGCAGCTGCTCTCATGTAATGGGAAGGACTGTGGCATCATTTTATAGGGTGAAAAAGGTCAGAATTTAAAAAATTGTTTAATTAGAGCATCACAAATATTTGGTTATTCACCAGTTTGGACCTGTTTCTTCTCTTAACACTTCCATTTATGTGACAGTCCAGTAACGCATCTCTGTTAGAAAGCAAAACAAATTCTTACCACTCAGCACAAATGACACGATCGCCGCTTGTTTCCACGTAAAGGAAGCCATCCTGTGGGATAAAAGGAGTTGCATTCACTTGTCACCTTTAGGTACTCGCTACATATGACATGTTTGTTATTCATAAGCTTCGCATTTGCTGCTTACTCGACAGGCGGCCACATTGACCTCTCTGAGCGCGGTGGGGGTGTGCGGACTGCATTTATCTGAGCGCCTGACCTTTAGACTTGACAGTTCACTGTATTACGTTGGAAGGGAGGGAAGGAGGGCAGCAGACTGATTACACCTCAGCTTCCAACACACCACTGGAAAAGGTCAGGGCTCGTGTCATAAACACCAGCGGCGCGTTTCATTGCTACTGGAAGTTGCCAAGTTTATTGTTCCAGCATCATTGATCCCATTTAAATGTGGGCCCAAATCACTGTGTCATAAATTAGGAGGAAGTGAGGGCTTTATGTTATTTGATTCTTCTCATGCAGAAGGTGAATTGTGGTTCATTTATTTATTCCTATTTTCTAAACTAATCAATTTGTCATGCTGGATTAATAAAGGTCCCTTTGTTAGAAGCCAGCAGTATATGTTAATTATTTACTATGTTATGTGCTATCTTCATGAACTTTTATTTTCAGATCTTTCTTTTTAGTAAAATATTAAGTCCACAGATGGATAGGAAAAGCTGAGTTTGCATCTGGAGAGATTCAGGCAGCCAAGAAAAGAGTGAAGGCAGAGTGGCAGCTCATGGAGGGCTTGTCCATTTCAGCTTCCTGTTATATAGCGAAGGGTCAGAGCGCCGCAACAGTTCAAAGGTCAAATGTAACCGCAGAATAAACAAATTAAAAACGATGTCATGAATAGCAATCTGTAGGTCTCTACGTAGCTGTTTATTTGAAAACCTCCATGTGATAGATAGATAGACAGAAAGAATACACTATATGATAGATAGATAGATAGATAGATAGATAGAATACACTATATGATAGATAGATAGATAGATAGATAGAATACACTATATGATAGATAGATAGATAGATAGATAGAATACACTATATGATAGATAGATAGATAGATACATAGATAGATAGATAGATAGAATACACTATATGATAGATAGATAGATAGATAGATAGATAGATAGATAGATAGATAGATAGATAGAATACACTATATGATAGATAGATAGATAGATAGATAGATAGATAGATAGATAGATAGAGAGATAGATAGATAGATAGATAGACTACAGATAGATAGAATACACTATACGATAGATAGATAGATAGATAGATAGATAGATAGATAGATAGATAGATAGATAGATAAGATAGATAGATAGATAGAATACACTATATGATAGATAGATAGATAGATAGATAGATAGATAGATAGATAGATAGACAGACAGACAGACAGACAGACAGACAGACAGACAGACAGATAGATAGATAGATAGAATACACTATATGATAGATAGATAGATAGATAGATAGATAGATAGATAGATAGATAGATAGATAGATAGATAGAATACACTATATGAGAGATAGATAGATAGATAGATAGATAGATAGATAGATAGATAGATAGATAGATAGATAGATAGATAGATAGATAGATAGAATACACTATATGATAGATAGATAGAGACAGATAGAATACACAGACAGACAGATAAAATAGAGATAGATAGATAGATAGATAGATAGATAGATAGATAGAATACACTATATGAGAGATAGATAGATACATAGATAGATAGATAGATAGATAGATAGAATACACTATATGATAGATAGATAGATAGATAGATAGATAGATAGATAGATAGATAGATAGATAGATAGACAGATAAATAGATAGATAGATAGATAGATAGATAGATAGATAGATAGAATACACTATATGAGAGATAGATAGATAGATAGATAGATAGATAGACAGCCAGCCAGCTATTGTTTAGTAAGCCGTCCGTTTCATTTCTCATTCTGACAGATCTCACGAGACTTTTTATCCACAACTCCTCTTCAGTTTGTCTCTTTCCTTTCGTGCCACTCTTAGTTGATCTCTTCTTGGGCTGCTGATGGATTGACAGAGAGACGTTGCCCCCGATTTTCTCCTAGTTTTGCTCCCTGCCGTGGCCGGCAGCCCCTTGGGGTGCCCTGGTTTCCCCTGTTCCCAGTACCTGATGGTATGTGATTCTGAGCAGCACAAACTGTTTATTATATTAATATGCAGATCACAATGACCAGATGCACAGTTACTGGCTGTCATCAATATTTACCCTTTTCTGCACTGAGGTCTTACTCTGGTTTAGTTACTTATTACAGATGTGCTTTAGTTAAAATAAATGTGAGGTTCTTTATTTAAACTATTTGAATTGTCCTACATAGCTTGACTGAACTATCAATGCAGAATATTAGTACTTTTATTAACAAGTGCATATTTTGCTAAAGTCCTGTTTTTGTTGATCATTCTGTAATCTCTTACATTCATAGCAGGTAACTCTTGATTTATGTGTAGATGACCAGATTCTCCATTTACTTTCAGAAAAACATCGTTTGTCTTTGCAGCTCGAATGCATTTCCCTAGCAAAGCAGTAAATGAAGAGTAAACCGAGTACCTTAATCAAATGATCTGCCTGTTTGTCTGCTTTGATGCTTCGCTGGCGTCAAACCCCCAAATCGTCTTCCCTGCAGCCTGGCGTATCTCACAGTGCTGTTACTCGGAGAATGTGGCATCTTTTCAAAAGCGTGGCGAGCTAAAGCAAAGTGAACACAACCCGACAGTGTGTGTGCGTGCATGTGGACCTGTCTGTATGCCAAGAGGAGCATAATCAGATCTTTTATACTGTATGTTTCAACGTGTGTTTGCTGGGCTGCTTAGGCACCATGCTGCTGTAGAGCACAGAGTGCAGGTGAGAGTCGGCTTTCATTGCATGAGCAGCTCGAGAGTATCATGAAATAAGCTGGGGATTACAAACAGCCATTCTTGAGAGCACTGCTGACTTTCTGATAGACTTAGTAGTGTCAGAATTCTGGATGTAAAGTATACAGAAGTTAATGACTAAACAACTTCCATCAGGAAATGTACACCCAAAAGTTTGGAGAAACAAAATAACAAACAGAAAAAGAATGAGTAAAATGTCAAAAATGGAAACAATATTAATTATAATAGTCATGCACACATGGGATCAAGAAATAAATCAAATTTCACTGCCTGCCCGCCACACACGGCTGCCCCGTTCGTTCTTGGTGGGCGGCTGGTAATGCTGCAGTGGTGACCTGGTTGCGGCTGAATGGAGGCCATTGAGGGTGAACGGGGCGGCAGTGGGTTGCTTTGTAGTGTGCATCGGATGGCTGCTTATTGAATGGGGGCGATTCACTACCAGCCTTTGGCCACACCGTGCTCGTTCTTGGTGTGTGGACGCTGCAGGAAGCATACTGTAGTGACTGCCCCTCGCCGCCCCCATTCATTCTCAATAGCAAGCCTGCTTGTACTGTTACGCACATAGCAGGAAGTTGTCTCTTGTCAGTACATCAGACGTGTTGACGACGGGTGCCTTCCTGCTGTGATAGCGTGTACAGTGCTGTGCAGAAGAGCTCATCTTAACCTTTTGTCTTCACCCTTCAACAATGTCTCTGAAATCTGATGCAAGTGCTGGTGATACAGTAAAGAAGAGAAAAACCATCATCATTGAAAATAAAGTAGAAATAATAAAAAGGTCAGAGAGGTGAAACTTCATCATTCATTTGCAGAGCACTTGGTTACAGTTGGTCAACAATAGCATTTATAACCCGGGGACTGCCTCTATATATATATAGGAAGTGTGTCTGTCTGTCTGGCCTGGAGGTGAGAGGTGGAGTCAGGGTAAGGGCTCCACCTCTGAGGAAATAGAAGACTCGCTTAGCCGTTAATAACACAAGTGGGGCCATCACATCAACAAAACCTCAGAAGAAAGACAAAGTGGCTTAGCCTCTAACATCGCCAAAACGAATCCTCCTAGGAGAGAGACGACCAGAGTAGTTCCTTTCAAATTACCTGACATCTCTACATGTCAGTTTATATTCTGACGATTTCAAGAGTTTCTAGGACCCCGGGATTTTTACAGCCTGGGCTTACACAGCCAGTATATATATATACACACATACACACAGACTTATGAAAAAGTTTGGGAACCCCTCTTAATTCTTTGGATTTTTGTTTATCATTGGTTGAGCTTTCAAAGTAGCAGTTTCCTTTTAATATATTACATGCCTTATGGAAACAGTAGTAATTCAGGAATGACATTAAGTTTATTGGATTAACAGAAAATATGCAATATGCATCATAACAAAATTAGACAGGTGCATAAATATGGGCACCCCAACAGAGATGTTACATCAATACTTAGTTGAGCGTCCTTCTGCAAATATAACAGCCTCTAGACACGTCCTATAGCCTTTGACGAGTGTCTGGATTCTGGATGGAGGTATTTTTGACCATTCTTCCATACAAAATTTCTCCAGATCAGTTAAATTTGATGGCTGCCGAGTATGGACAGCCTGCTTCAAATCATCCCATAGATTTTCGATGATATTCAAGTCAGGGGACTGTGACAGCCATTCCAGAACATTGTACTTCTCCCTCTGGATGAATGCCTTTGTAGATTTCGAGCTGTGTTTGGGTCATTGTCTTGTTGGAATATCCAACCCCAGCGTAACTTCAACTTTGTGACTGATGCTTGAACATTATCCTGAAGAATTTGTTGATATTGGGTTGAATTCATCCGACACTCGACTTTAAACTTTAACAAGGGCCCCAGTCACTGAACTAGCCCCACAGCATGATGGAACCTCCACCAAATTTGACAGTAGGCAGCAGGTGTTTTTCTTGGAATGCGATGTTCTTCTTCCACCATGCAAAGTTCTTTTTGTTATGACCAAATAATTTTTGTCTCATCAATCCAAAGCACTTTGTTCCAAAATGAATCTGGCTTGTCTGAATGAAAATTTGCATACAACAAGTGACTGTTTGTGGTGTGAGTGCAGAAAGGGCCTCTTTTTTTATCACCCTGCCATACAGATGTTCTTTGTGCAAATTGCGCCGAATCGTAGAACGATGTACAGATACACCATCTGCAGCAAGATGTTCTTGCAGGTCTTTGGAGGTGATCTGTGGGTTGTCTGTAACCATACTCACAATCCTGCTCATATGCCACTCCTATATTTTTCTTGGCCTGCCAGACCTGCTGGGTTTAACAGTAACTGTGCCTGTGGCCTTCCATTTTCTGATTACATTCCTTACAGTTGAAACTGACAGTTTAAACCTCTGAGATATCTTCTTGTAGCCTTCCCCTAAACCATAATACTGAACAATCTTTGTTTTCAGATCTTTTGAGAGTTGCTTTGAGGACCCCATGCTGTCACTCTTCAGAGGAGAGTCAAAGGGGAGCACAACTTGCAATTGACCACCTTAAATACCTTTTCTCATGATTGGACACACCTGTCTGTGAAGTTCAAGGCTTAACGTGCTAATCCAACCAATTTGGTGTTGCAAGTAATCAGTATTGAGCAGTCACATGCATTCAAATCTGCAAAATTACAAGGGGACCCAAATTTGATTTAATTTCATAAAACTAAATAACTTCACTAAAAGCAATTTATATACAGTATATAAATTTTACTTGCTTTAAAATGTAGCTTCAACTTCCAACATACAATGTATAATTATTTATACATAATGTACATATCCCAGCTGAAGAGAAGCCATTGGAGTAGTACAATCATCATCCAGTTCAGCAGAGCGTAGACGTAATGTGGATGGCTTCTGGCTTCTCAGTGGTTCCTTTCCAATATAAATGCTCATATATTTTTCCTAATTAGTGAACCTTTTATAAAACTTGCCAAGTACGGGTAACTGCCACCAGCACAGCGCTCTTCTCAGACCAGCATAGCATCTTTTGCACCTGCTGTAATCACTCGTGGCTTCTACAGACCGAGGCCCTGGCCATATACTGATCAGCCTGCCTGTGTTGTCCTTCATGTGTGTCTGCCCTTCTCCCTGGCAGTTTTCCTCTGTCAGCTGATTTGCACGGCTTCAGCTTTATGGCCTAATAACATAATGTGTTTGGAAGAAATTTCATAGATCATAGTGTCAGACTTCAAACTACAACATGTTAATCAGTACACTAGACTCTGAACAATTAAAAATTATGATCCTATAAACACTAGTCTTCCTTTTTTAACTTAACTATTCTGTTGAATGCTAAAAGGGGCAATGACTTCAATACCACACTGACTTACCAGTTTTTTTGCGAGATATCTTCCACAAGGAGTCACTTGTGAATTTTAGAAAGGAAGTCTTAGAACCAACGGACACTTTACAATTACTGATCAGCGTTATTGTTTAGTATTAATGATTAGTGCAGTTCCTCAGAACAAGGTCAATTGTTTCACACATATTTTACACATATAATTCCCATCTTAACGTGGCCCCAAAAGACAAGTGACAGAAAACGTAAAGATGTGACCTGTATAAGCTTCTTGCATACATTAAAGGAATAACTCACCCAAAAATGATACTTTTCTATGTGTCACTTACCCCATGTAGTTTGTAGTGATGGCTGAGAATCTCGTTTTCTTGCAGAATGGAAACAAAAAGGTTTACGACTTGTAATAGAAGTCACCATAGAAGTGAATGGTAACCAATTCTTGACAACAGCAAACAATATGAAAAATCTCATGTGACTCGTGTGAAGTCATCCATTTGTATGATCATGCTTTTTACTACAAACTATTCAATAAATCAGAACCTTGAATATGAAAATTGAATGCTCTGAAACGTGCTTGAGCATCTGGATTGAAGACCTGCCTGGATGACCACCGAAACTGAATGTAGCAAACAAGAAGAACTTTGAGCTTACTTACCTTTGAAATCAAAGGGTGTGCAGCACTGCTATCAGCGCAGCATTGGCAGGGTCCATAGCAATGTTAGTACGTCCATCTACAGTCTCGAGTAGGAAGTGGTATTGAGATAGTAATGAAAAACCAAATTTTTAAAACAGTGTGATACCACCTTTTTGGGAAGATCAGTACTGAAAGTAAACAGTAGTTTTGAAAGACATTGTGTTCAGCTCTCTGACACTGTAGAAACTCCATAGGGACATGACTCAGGTCCTTTGACACGCTAGACACACCACAGGGTCAGGGTTGCCAAAATTTGATGCCCAATGACTGCTGAAAACCCACCTAATGGTGTCATAGAACGGCCCAATGAGTGATGTGTGTTCCACGTAATACACAACAGAAAATTGAAAAGGAGTAGTGGGGGTTCCCCTCGAAGTTTTGAGACCATCGATACAGTCTCCCTTGGTTTTTTGACCATGCTTCAAGCATATGAGTGCCCTTAAAAAAATACCCTAGGACATAAGAACAAGATCAGAAATAAAGATGGAAACCGCTCAGCTTATTGGCATGCAGCCAACACCTCTGCTTTAGAGGGGCACGTGCCGAAGGCTGAAGGAGCAAACGCAGCCACGGTGTGGAGATTTCATGGTCTCCATAATTGCTTTGTGCATGAGAAAATAGCTACATAAGTAATGAGATTTTATTATTATATCTGCAAATTTTGTTCTAATCTCTGAAAAATGTTCCTATCAGATTGACTGGCAATTGTAAACTGGCCCAGTTCAAGCAGGTGTGGAAGTGTGACTGTGCCCACTGCTGGATTAGTTCCTGCCTGCTGGCCAATTCTTTTAAATTCTGGTTAAATGGACTAGAACAGGAATTGCTACATGAATCTTCACTTTGGCAGACTTTTTAGGTCTTATCTCGGTGGACTTGGCATATACTTCACGTGTTCATTTTTACTGCAATAAGAAAAAGATAAACAAATAATACAAACCTAACCCTCTTAAATCACAAACAAATGCAAATAATATTTAATGAAAGCTTTGGGATTTATATAATTTTGCACAACAGTAAACTGGTGTCCAATTTAGTGCCAATATCCATCTTGCACACAGAGCTTTTGGAATACTCAAACTTCCCAGGGTCCTGATAGTTCATAACAAAGAAAAACAGATTTTGTTTTTAACTTTATAAAGCTTTAATTAGAAATATAACAAAGAATAAAGAACCAGGCAAATGCACAAAAACTGAACAAACTCCTACAGTATAAAGTGATCAGTTTTTTTTAATCAATTGCCCACTTTCAACTTATTTTAACCCATTAATGTTTATGGTAATTAACAGAGCTTATGATCCTTGCATAAAGAACATGTACAATATTTTTTATATAAAAATGACAAACAGGTGGCAAATTAGCTGGAACTTTGTTTATAAAAATAAAACAACAACAAAAAACACATAAAAACACAACACACTCTGGCACATGAATTTGAAAGTTGAAGCAAAAGAAGCCTAAAGAAGAAAATGAATTTGTGTAAAAAACAGTATGCAACTAACATCACACCTGATAAAAGGTGAAAATGTGATGGTCTGCTATATTAAGCAAAAGAGTCACGCTGCCTTAATATGTATCCATCCCCTTGGTTATGTAAATGCAGCATTAACATATCAACTACATTTATACAACAATAAGAATGAAAACATCTCTTATTCATAAGGCTTAAGGGCACTAAAAAGGAACACGAAAATGGCAATTATTTCGACCCACTGTAAACCTTTGGTTTTCCCCTCTATTCCTTCGTAGCTTAAATAACCAGCCTATCAGGGTGCTTTAGGTAGGAATGAGGATAAACAGCTGTGGAAGGACACAAGTCATTCAGGAGCATTTTACACTAGTGTTGTCAGCTTGTCTATAAGATCATCAACTACAAAGATCAACACCTTAATATCATCCGGTTGAGACATCCGATGTTGCCCATGTTTTCGCAATACGACATCAACATCATTACTCAGTAGCCTCTCGGCCACATGTACTGAGACATGCCAGGGAACTTCTTCATCCTTCATGCCATGTATCAATTTCACTGGGCATGTAATGGGTATAGGGCTGTGAAGTAAACAGTGGTTTTCAGCATCTTTAATGAACTCAGGACTTATTTTGTAAAATCCTTCTTCACTGTATTTGGAAAGGAACCGCCATTCTCCTTTCTGTTCAATTTCTTGTTTGGTCTGCAAAAACACAAAACCAGCTGTAAGTAATTCATCAACTTCATTTAAAATTGCCTAACTAAACTTTAAACCAGACTTCTTCAAAGAGATCACCATCAGCATCAAAAAGGGTTTAGCCAAACAAATTAATGTGAAACACTTCAGCACATTACACTAAAAAACTTTTAAGTGGCAAACTTAATTTACATAATCTTAGACAGCTGGAGACAGTCAAGGTGTGCTCCCATAACCACCATGTGTATTGTTTGACATCTCCAGCAACTCAGTTAAACCAGTCTATGACTCACCAAAACAAAATCAAACTGATTCAATTTTTTCTTCTGTTGTAGGGGCAGGCTTATGTGTGAGGGAGGACAACAACCAATGAGCATTCACCTGGAAGAACAATACACAGAATGTAGTCCTGAGGAAAGGCAGCTAGTGGGTATGAGGTCTTCTGTCATGTCACAACAGAATTAAAAAAGAAAGGAAAAAGCCAGGACAGCAGCTAAACCTGGAAAACCTTTGGGAAGGCACCAACAAAGTCACACAGCATAATATTGGCTGTCAAAACACAGCAAGCTCTCAATATTTTGGAAATGCAAGACCATGCTGAAAAGTCTGCGGAGAGTCAGGAAATGCTCAGTGATTCCAAGTTATCTTACTCGACATCCTCCATATTACAAGATCCGGCAACTGCATTATTAAGTGTGACATCCCATTACGACTATAAGGTACATGATGTGCCACAGGGTTTAGTGTAGCTGCCTCACATCGAGAAGTTCATGTTGGGTCAACTGGTTACGAGATTTAAAAAGAAATAAAAATCAATTACA
This sequence comes from Polypterus senegalus, assembly GCF_016835505.1. NCBI lineage: Eukaryota > Metazoa > Chordata > Cladistia > Polypteriformes > Polypteridae > Polypterus > Polypterus senegalus. The sequence goes on from NC_053155.1 coordinate 267,685,576, forward strand.
TATTACCTCCTCAAATATTTGTGAAAAATGGCAGGAATGCAAACAGAGGATTTCACTTGGAAAAAAAAAAAATGCTGTTGTCTCCAGTACTGTTATAGTACAGCCAGTGCTGCATTACATGACTTCTACTCTGAGGGGTGCGTCCGACTAGACCAGGGGTGGGCAAATTCAGTCCTGGAGGGCCGCAGTGGTTGCAGGTTTTTGTTCCAACCCAGTTGCTTAATTAAAAAACAATCCTTGTCAATTATTTAATTTCATGGCTTGTTAGTGCTTTAACTCTGCCATGTCAAGTCATTCTCATATCCTAGATTTTTTTTCCTTTCTAAGGATATCATCCAAATGATATGAAGTCTAAAACTGACGAGTTATTCTCAGTGCTTCACTTTTTTCTCTTCACTTTCCTTCCAAGTATTTAATTAAACCCAATAGTGCATGATAAATACACACAGGTGTAAATGGAAACAATCTAAATGGAGAAATGCTATTCTATTTTGTCATTTGCATCTTATTGCTAATAAGGAGCAATTAAAAACCAAGACTACAGCTGTTTAAGACTAAAATAAGCAATAAGGGTTCAAAATCTTAACGAGTGAGACAACTAAAGTGAAGCAGAAGTGTTACTTGAGCAATAATGGCTTCTTATTAAGCAACTGGGTTGGAACAAAAACCTGCAACCACTGCGGCCCTCCAGGACTGAATCTGCCCACCCCTGGACTAGACTATGGTTGCCAATCAAGCCACCTGAGGATCCGAGATTACACTATTAGTATTCGCATTGCAGGACATATTAGACAACTTTCAAGCAATTTCACATTTCCAAAATACTCAAGTCTCATACACACAGAACTTGCTCCCTACAACTTAAAACAAAAATCACAACATTTGATTTTGGTGAGGTAAGTTGCATACTGCATGGACAGAGTTGCTGTATATGGCAGACTACATGACTGGTCATCTAGGGAGTGCGGCACGACTGCCAAAGACTCACTAAAATTATGGAAATGATGTCTGTGCCTTAAAATTACTGGAAAAGTCAGTAAGCTGAGCTGAAGATCTTAAAAGGTCACACCTGTTTAAGAGAATTTTTTTGAAATGCTGAATGTAGAGAAAAGCCAAGCAAAATGACGCTAACTAAAAAGATTACAATATGCAAGCTTTCGAGGCAACTCAGGCCCCTTCTTCAGGCAAGATGTCAAAAGTAAAGGTTGCTAAGCACAAGTCCACAGAAAATTCAGAACGTTAAAATATGATATATGAAGGCTTTGAAGAGGGAAGGAAAACCCTCAGTGAAAGAGGACTTCTTTATTTTACCTTAAGTATAAATGAAAACCTGCTCTCTCATTATTAGTTACGAGTCATATTAGCAACTATGAGATGCATTTTGGCGTGGAAGGCTCATTATACTCCATTCCTCACACACACTTATATATGTACTGTATTACACAATATTTAAAAACACACACAGTATTGCAGAAAATAAAACTGACTCACTAGATAGTGCTCTAATGCAGAACTCATTTTGATAACTTGATTTCTGTAAAATATGGTTACAAGAAACAGCAACGATTTAGCTTGGCTCTACAAGGTTTGTATTCTTTTTAAAAGAATAAGTTTGGTATTTTTCTTCAGAAAAATTTTATATATGCATTTGCCATGCAATAATGTTTCTAAAGGTTAAGTGCTTTCTATAAATTTTAAAAAATATCTTGACCGCTCTGGCACTTTACAATGGATGGTATGGGACATTAGGTAAGCTTAAAAACTTACCAAATACATCTATATTTCAATCTAAGGCAGCACTCGAGCATTGATCTGTGCCTATTTGTTTCTAGTGCACATATATGACAACAAAAGGGCTCTGGAAGCACTCATTTTGACACATATTCCTTGTACTATTTTTATGAGGTAAGGATACATTTTCTATTTGCTTATGTGAATTTTCACATAAATACGGAAATAAAAACGGAAGACAATGGAAGTGCAAAGCTATGACACAAGGTTGGTTTTCTTTTAAAATGGCTGAATCTTGTTAAAGTGCTTGTTATGTTAAAAAAAATATATAAATTATGTAAAATTTTGTGTACAAGTACAAGATCCATATATATATTTTACATTTATAGAATGCGATTAACTTTAGAGCAACTGACTTAGAGAAAAAAAAATTACTTCTTTAAGAAAGAAAACGTTCTCTTATGTAACAGTAACAAGAGACCACACATCTTTTCTCTCTTTACAAAATTTAGATTAGGACCAAATTAAAGTCTCTTAATTGAAAAACAAAATTGTTTTGCATTGTTAAAACAATGTAGCATTCATTTATATTAAACTACTGTTGAAGGGATGTGTTAAGGGACCACTATGGCAAAACTGTCACATGACTAGATATCAGTACCAAAGGCCTCCATTACCCTTCAGTGATTTCATGCAAAAAAAAAAATCTCATAAATGAAGAAATAATCAGGTCTCGCTGCTTAACCTCACTAAAATGTTTTTTGAGTTGAAAGTGAAAAATTCTGTGTGCTTGGCTAGGATTGTCAATCTTGGCTTAAGGGTACAGTAATACCTAATTTCTATTATCCTTTGATCTTTTCAGTTATTTTTTACCTAAATTTCATAACTTAGTAAAACCTAAACAAACTCAAATTACAAAACTATAAGAATTATACACAGTGCCATCAGCAAATATCCAGACCCTTCACTCTTCACATATTTTGTTATGTTGCAACCTTATGCTAAAATCATTTAATTTTAATCATTTTCCCCTTAATCAAGGTCTGAAAACTTTCTGAAGGCACTGTAACCTTCTTTACATTTGTAATGGTAGAAAACTTTGTTTCCATCAAGTTAATCTATAACTACAAAATACTGTGTTTACATCACCTCTAACATGAAATAATGTACAATATTGAAAGGCCACTGCACAAAACCAAAAAGTGAATTTAATGGCTTCAAAGAAAGGCACTAAAGATTTATAGTCAAATATTAAAATGTAACTTAAAACATTCTCTTACCTCAATAGATAATGATTTATATGTAGTCACAAAATGATCTGAAGCAGTGGCAACTCCAACAAGAGCTGCAACTTTCTCTGGACGAGCCAGTGCAGCATGAAGCATCAGCCAACCACCCATACTAGAACCAACTAAAATCTTAAACACAGAAAATACAAAAAACAAGCACACCTTGCGGTTAAAATTGTAATGTACAGTTTTGAAAGAAAGATTACAACAACTTTATCAACTAAAAATAATGAGCATCTTTATTTGCTTCATATTTCACCATTCAGATATTTTGTTACTAGAATAATCTCCATCTAAATTGCAATGCATTAAAGTTTTGATTCAAAGTCCAATATAATAGAGGATGTGCAGAGCATGTGAAGGTGGCTGGCATTAACAGCAAAATGCCTGTAACAGGGTACAAGATGAGATCGCTGATTTTAAGACAGGTGACCGGGAAAACCTTTGTGTATTTTTATATATATATATATATTTTAAATCACTTATTTTTTCATATGTGATGTTATCCTTACTATACAGTAAGTACACAGTCAAAGCGGTTTATCACCTGTGGTCCCTCAGTGAGCTCATCGATGACAGATAAAACTTCTTTTTTCCACTTCCCTATTGAGCCATCCTCTAGTTTACCTTCAGATGCACCACATCCTGAATAATCAAACCTAAATAGAATGTAAAACATGAATATGAACTTCAAGCAGCAAAAGTAAAAATTAAATATACACCAAAGTCAAACACTTCACTATGTAATTCGAAGGCACAATATCCTTAATTTAATGAGAAGATAAATTTTAGTGCAATTCTAATGTACCAATTGCAGTTTTAAACAATGGTTATAAAATCTGAACTATTCCAAAAAGTTGTACACAGAGTGGACGCTTTATTAAGTTCTTCCTCACCTGTTGGTCCCCTATTTACTCAAGAACGGTCTAAATTTGATAATGTAAAAGTGAGGTACGGGGAAGAGGGCCCACAACAGTTTGGAAGTATACCACCGTCACTGCATATTAACTCTGGTCATGGATTATTTTCAATGGAATCCGGTTTTGTATCATTCAACAGATCTTCAATAAAAATTTAACATATGTTGACTGAGAAGACAAAGTCTTTAAGTCACGGTCAAATTTCAGGGCCTATTCCAAGAGTTTCATGGCCGTGTGTCACGGACTAGTTACTTGTTAATAAAGATAATTTATAGATAGGTACACTGTGGCATTCAAGCATTGGGTTTCTTAGTATAAAGAGCAACGTTTTCCACAAAACCACATCCCACACTACTTCATTGTATAAGCATTAGGTATTAGTCTAAATATTGTGAGACTGATATTTGTGTAAGAAAATAAGCAGGTAGAAACAAATTTGATAATGCTCCAAGAGATGAAAATCTATGATTTTAATCCCTTTACCCTTCTGTTTCACCTCATGCTCACGTACAGGGACAAAGCTTTTCTAACTATGTTAATATACAAGTATGCATCACACTGTTACATTATAGAAAATCATAAGCACTGGGAGCTAAGGCAATTTCACACAACTCTCACTAATGCAGCTGCTTAATGCTCAGTTTACATTTGATTTTATCTTATAATGATGTCAACAGAGTTTACTTTTTGTGTATTTAATCCTATAAAGCACTAAGATAAGAGACACAATCCATATTTACATTATTTTAGAATGTATCAGCTCGTTTATCTTTAATTAAGTTGTGACACTTTCCATTTCTGCTATATTTCTAAATATATGCGTTTTCATAACTAGTTTGTATTGACCAGATTTTTTTTTTTTTGGGTGTGATTTCCATGAAAGTTTGGTTCATTAAGGCAGATGTGAAAATGCAAATTACATGCTGGTGTGGACCAAGGTTATTATAGTTTTGCCTTTTTATATTAGTTTTTATTTCTATATTTTTCTGACCTTACTTAGAAATTCAGTTTAGTTTTCCTTTATCATGTATTGTTAGTTTTAGTTTAGTTTTTATTTCACAAAGATATTTCTATTTTATTTTATATATATATTAGTTTCAGTTTTAGTAGTTATGGCATGGAGCGCCTACGGACTTAGATTTGTGTCACAATCAGACAGAACTGTACACTTAACAGATTTGGATACAAGTTTAATGTTAGTGAAAGCTTACTATACTGCCTGGTTTATTATCTGGTTTTGTTTTGTCTGATAAAAACAAGCATAATTAAAACTAGACACTGAATATGAACAATTTTACACAATTTTTTAAATATTTTCTCAGGGGCCTAGGAAAAACAGGGCTCTTAGACTTGAATCAGTGTGCAGACCCCACCTAGCTGTATTGATATAGATATATATAGATATATATAGATATATATAGATATATCTATACTAATAAAAGGCAAAGCCCTCACTCACTCACTCTCCAACTTCCTGTGTGGGTGGAAGGCTGAAATTTGGCAGGTTCATTCCTTACAGCTTCCTTACAAAAGTTGGGCAGGTTTTATATCGAAATTCTACGCGTAATGGTCATAACTGGAAGCTGTTTTTCTCCATTTACTGTAATGGAGATGAGCTTGAACGCCGTGGGGGCGGAGTTTCGTGCGACATCATCACGCCTTCACGTAATCACGCGGTACATAGAAAACCAGGAAGACCTCCAAAAAGCGCTGAAGAAAACATGCATTATATAATTTAGAAGGCAGCGAAACAATAAGAAGAGAGCGAGTAACATATACAACCATATTTATGAGTTCTGCTACTTCGGAAACAAAGCACGATGTAAACCTACACTTTAAATTAAGTTCATAGACAGGCTGCCGCTGGCGTTTGTAATTTAGTGATTGCCCATATAAGGCCGTCCGTCAGCGGCAACCTAATAGCAAACTCCCACTAAATATTCACGGGTTAAGGACTGTGCTTATGCAGAGGAAGATGAGATGGTCAGGGTGGTGTTTGGTACAAACTCAGCGAAACTGCGAGAGAAAGTTTTAAGTGCCAGGACTAAGGTAACATTAAATACAGCCATGGACATAGCATGAGATGGCACCAGCACAGCTGGGAACCTTCGATGCATGTACACGGCGGCTCACGTGAACTGACGCAGTGCACAGATAAAAAGCAACAGTTCCAAAGAGCGTTGAACAAAAACCGAATTACACAATTGAAAAGGCAGCAAAAAATATGAAGCGTCTTATACATACAAGCATATTCATAAATCCAGCTACTGCGGAAACAAAGCACACAGTGGAAAAAGTTAATGTCCCACTAAAGGAAGACAGTGTCAACTCTATCTGAATTGCGCGATCACATTTAAAAAAATATATATTTTCAAGTTCTATTTAATCCATATGTGTCAAACTCAAGGGCCGCAGGCCACATCCGGCCCGGCGTGTAATAATATCCGGCCCGAGATCATTTTATATACTGTATTATTGTTATTAATGGCCGGGTATATGAAGCGCTGGTAACACAATAAACTACAGATCCCATAATGCAGCGCTTCAGCTGCCTTGCCGAACACTTACCGCATTAATCAAGTCTAGCGTATGATGCTGCAAGTTATTGCGAAGCTAGCTCACACGATGCTGAAGAGAAAAGTTGATTCTGAAAATAGAGCCTTTAAAAACCGATGGGAGGCTGAGTATATGTTTACTGAACCCGTGTGTCTCATTTGTGGAGCTAATGTGGCTGTAATTACAGAATTTAATCTAAGACGGCACTATGACACAAAACATCAGGGTAACCTGAAAGACCTGAATGCAATGCAGAAGATACAGAAAGCAGAAGAATTAAATAAGAATCTGACACTTCAGCGGACGTTTTACCGTGCACAATCACAAAGTGATTTCAAGTGAAGCTGCTTTTATGGGAGACACAAATGCACCAGTGCAACTTGCCCCACTTTCCCTGTTGCCAAGTAATGTTGAACCAAGTCGTCACTACGGTGTTCCCAAATACGCACTTGGCTGATAAACTGAGCGCACTGAGTTTGCACGGCGCTTTGGTGACTTTGAAGAACAAAAAGTCCGTCTACATGCGGCTCGAACCTTGTGCATGTTTGGTAGCACATATCTGTGTGAGAAGCTCTTCTCAGTGATAAAGACTAACAAAACAGCACACAGGAGTCGCCTCACTGATGAGCATCTGCAATCCATCCTGAGAATCTCCACAACACAGAACCTCACACCAAACAGAAACAAACTTGTTGCCAAAAAAAAGATGCCAGGCGTCCAGCTCTAAAATGACATATGAGCAAAGACAACTGAATGATTTGATTTGTTATTGCTGAAAGGAACACATTTTATTTATATTTCCAGGTTTTGTTATGCAGCATGTTCATATTTGAATTTGTATAATTTTGACAGGATATATTTTTATGGAGAGCAAAATCTTTTGGGATATTTAAAATCTAAGTTTATTTTTATATAAAATTACATAAGAGTAAAGAAATTTGAATGTTTGTTCTTTTAACGCTTACTGTATTTCTAACTTGTATAATTTAGACAGGATATATTTTTATGGAGAGCAAAATATTATAAGTTGTTTAAGGTTTGAGTTGATTTATTCACGAATAATATTCCTGTCTGTTTTTACCATTCCTACCAAAGATATTTCTGTCGACTAAATAAAAATTCCTTCTATTTAAAATTTAAATACAACTTGAACAAATACGATAGTTCATAATCTCCACGCAGACTTGCACGTAAGAGCGGGAGTTATCTGTTTTAACAAGCAGCGTATTGCACTGATCTGAAATAGCTGTGTGTGTATATATGTGTGTGTATGTGTGTATGTATATGTATATATGTAGATATATATGTATGTATATATGTGTGTGTGTATATATATATATATAGATATATATATATATATATATATATATATGTGTATATGTATAGATATGTATATATATATGTTTGTGTGTGTGTGTGTAAATATATATGACAGCAATACTCATCACTCACAACAGTGACAAAACAATTACATTGACAATCATGTTACGTTATTTTCAAAATGTTTCCTTTTCTTTTCATTGCTTCTTTAACACACTACTTTTCCTTCCAAGCTGGGTATTTACTAGTATATTATATATATAGATAGATAGAGATATATATAGATAGATAGAGATATATATATATATATATATATATATATATATATATATATATATATATATATATATATATATATATATATATATATATGAGAACAACATATATATATATATAGATAGATAGATAGATAGATAGATAGATAGATAGATAGATATGAGAACAACACTCATATCAATGACAAAACAATTACATTAACAATCATGTTACGTTATTATTTAAATTTTTCCTTTTCTTTTTCGTACCTTCTTTAACACACTACTTCTCCGCTGCAAAGTAGGTATTCTGCTAGTATATATATGGTATATATATAAGTGTAGTGTCAAAGTTAGGGGTGGTGAGTCTTGAATAGCCCACCATAAGAACAGTAAACCCATAATGAGCAGGGCAAGAGCAGATAATAAGAGTATGGACAGGTACAAAACAACAGAGACAGCGTGTGAGATTAAAAACAACATATACATTATCTAAACCTGTTTATCCAGAGTAGGACTGCAGGAATCCAAGAGCCTACCGCAGCAGGTTTGGATGCAAGGCAGGAAAAATCCCTGGTATGCAATATGTATGATAAGGCTCATGTTAAAAACAAAAACAATATGATATTTCAACCATCTATTTTGAGAGAGAGAGAGAAAAACACTGAAAAAAGGGAGACAAATATTTTAAAATATAATTCTGCTAATGGATTACTTTCACAATATCAGGTATTTTGAGTTGTGAATATGAACTAAAAAAGATAAATTAATAAGTATGGAATAAATACAAAAACCCATTACAGTGGAACCTCGGTTCCGACGTCCAGTTCCGCATTACAACTTCGGTTCCACGACCAAAAGATCGCCAAACTTTTGCCTCGGTTCACAACCACACTCGGTATCTGAACAAGCCAGGTTCCCTTGCCGGCCTGCAAGCTGAGCTGAAGAGAGAGGAGAGAGAGAGAAAGGCGGCGAGCGTGCCTGCTAGGGAGGTGGAGGAGGAGATTGCTTCACGTGTTTGCTGAACAAGCCAGTTTCCCTTGCGCCCTCAGTTGAGAGAGAGAAAAGGGCGAGCACGTGCCTGCTGGGAAGGGGAAGGAGGAGATTGCTGCACGTGTTTGCCTGCCTATCTGTAGGCTGTAGTGCAAGCGAAAACATCCCCCTCCCCCCACAGGCAGCCTGAGAGAGAAAGAGAGCTGCCATGCTTTTTCATTTAAGCAAAGCCGCTCCTTGTTCATTGTTTTCAATAAGACGTGCACTCTCTTTGTGCTCTACAGTATTTCGTGTGCTTTTGCAGTTAACTATGGCTTCTAAGCAAGTGGAGAGTTGTCAGAAGAAAGTTTTGAAGAAAATTGAAATCGAAGTAAAGAAAGAAATTACAAAAGGTGGATAAAATGTTTACCAGTTTACTCATTTACCAATCGGAGAACCCTCGTGCTTTCAAGCAGCATAATGTAAACAAAGCCAGACTGCCAGTAATGTGGAGGGTCACAAGAGCGTTCTTTTGGAATGGCTGCATGAGGCTTTCACTCCCACCAGCTAAACCGCTAAAAGCACCAGAAACCCAAGAAATCACAAGAGAGAAAACACCTGAAGGAAAACACTTCATGCCAGAACTCATTTCATGCAAGGTTAGTTTTCTTGGTGGTTTTTGTATTACGGATTTTTCAAAAGTAATTTTTTTAGTTCATAATGCGATTTGTTGCAATGTTATTTTTCTCTTTTTTCAAATGTTCGCTTTTTTCCTTGTGCTTAAAACTCATGAAAGGTTTACAGATGGAGTTTTCATAGCGCGATTAGGTGCGATGTTACATTTCTCTTTTCAAATGTTCGCTTTTTCCTTGTGCTTAAAACTCATTAAAATTGTTTACATGGAGGACTTCATCGTGTGATTTGTTGCAATGTTACTTTTTGGTTGCTTGAGTTGGTTTTTAAATGAAGTTCGGATTTGTGCGATGTTTTTTTCTGCTGTGCTTAAAACTCATTTTAAAAACATTGTTTACAGCGATCAGGCTTTAGGTTTAATAGCGTGATCTCCTGCAATCTCACTTTTTTGTTTGCTTGTAAGTTGGTTTTTGCAAGCGCTTTGGAATTTTTTTTCTGCTGTGCTTAAAAGTCATTTTAAAAAAATGCTGCGTGAGCATGTGCTACAGAGAGATTAGAGAGCCGGGCAGCTGACAGGGAAGGGATTGGGGGGACGGATAGGTGTGTGTGTGTGTGTGTGTGTTTGTGCGCTCGCGCTACACAGAGAGAGAGCGTGAGCGAGCCAGCTCCTGTAGCTGATCAGGGAGCCTGGGTGTTTTGTGTCAGTGTTATTCAATGTTTTTACATTAGTTTACTATTACACTGTGGATTCTATGGTGTAATTAACTATATTTGTGCTTAATCTGTACATATTTTTACATATTTACATACAGTTTGTACGGTCTGGAACGGATTAATTGTATTTACATACAATCCTATGGGGGAAACTGCTTCGGTTCACGACCAACTCGGTTTACGACCAAAGTTCTGGAACGAATTATGGTCGTGAACCGAGGTTCCACTGTAGTAGTTTTTCATCTCTTGTCAGACTCTCTACCTTTGTTTGTATCGCTTTGTTGTTAAACGATGTTTTAAAGCAAAAGTGATTGGTCAGCAACAATATGCTGATCTTGTATGATGACCTAGTCAGTGTCTCGATCAGTGCCGTTTTATTTTCAAAAATCGCCAGTGGTCTCCCCTCTCATATACTCTGATATGAGGATGGATATTTGAGGAGTAAACTGCACAACAATTATTATATTTTTATACTATGTACATTAAGGAACCATCAACAACAAATCAAATTAATAATATATTGAACAATTATTATAAAAGTAAAGTTGAATAAATTGGACTCTGCAGCTATATACAGGTGCTGGTCATAAAATTAGAATATCATGACAAAGTTGATTTATTTCAGTAATTCCATTTAAAAAGTGAAACTTGTATATTAGATTCATTCATTACACACAGACTGATGTATTTCAAATGTTTATTTCTTTTAATTTTGATGATTATAACTGACAACTAATGAAAGTCCCAAATTCAGTATCTCGGAAAATTAGAATATCAATTAAGACCAATGCAAAAAAAGGATTTTTAGAAATGTTGGCCAACTGAAAGGTATGAACATGAAAAGTATGAGCATGTACAGCACTCAATATTAAGTTGGGGCTCCTTTGGCCTGAATTACTGCAGCAATGTGGCGTGGCATGTAGTCGATCAGTCTGTGGCACTGCTCAGGTGTTATGAGAGCCCATGTTGCTCTGATAGTGGCCTTCAGCTCTTCTGAATTGTTGGGTCTGGCATATTGCATCTTCCTCTTCACAATACCCCATAGATTTTCTAAAGGGTTAAGGTCAGACAAGTTTGCTGGCCAATCAAGAACAGGGATACCATGGTCCTTAAACCAGGTACTGGTAGCTTTGGCACTGTGCAGGTGCCAGGTCCTGTTGGAAAATGAAATCTGCATCTCCATAAAGTTTGTCAGCAGCAGGAAGCATGAAGTGCTCTAAAACTTCCTGGTAGACGGCTGCGTTGACCTTGGACCTCAGAAAACACAATGGACCAACACCAGCAGATGACATGGCACCCCAAACCATCACTGACTGTGGAAACTTTACACTGGACCTCAAGCAACGTGGATTCTGTGCCTCTCCTCTCTTCCTCCAGACTCTGGGACCTTGATTTCCAAAGGAAATGCAAAATTTACTTTCATCAGAGAACATAACTTTGGACCACTCAGCAGCAGTCCAGTCCTTTTTGTCTTTAGCCCAGGCAAGATGCTTCTGACGCTGTCTCTTGTTCAAGAGTGGCTTGACACAAGGAATGTGACAACTGAAACCCATGTCTTGCATAAGTCTGTGCGTGGTGGTTCTTGAAGCATTGACTCCAGCTGCAGTCCACTCTTTGTGAATCTCCCCACAGTTTTGAATGGGTTTTGTTTCACAGTCCTCTCCAGGGTCGGTTATCCCTATTGCTTGTACACTTTTTTCTACCACATCTTGTCCTTCCCTTCGCCTCTCTATTAATGTGCATAGACACAGAGCTCTGTGAACAGCCAGCCTCTTTAGCAATGACCTTTTGTGTCTTGCCCTCCTTGTGCAAGGTGTCAATGGTCGTCTTTTGGACAACTGTCAAGTCAGCAGTCTTCCCCATGATTGTGTAGCCTACAGAACTAGACTGAGAGACCATTTAAAGGCTTTTGCAGGTGTTTTGAGTTAATTGGCTGATTAGAGTGTGGCACCAGGTGTTTTCAATATTGAACCTTTTCACAATATTCAAATTTTCCGAGATACTGAATTTGGGACTTTCATTAGTTGTCAGTTATAATCATCAAAATTAAAAGAAATAAACATTTGAAATACATCAGTCTGTGTGTAATGAATGAATCTAATATACAAGTTTCACTTTTTGAATGTAATTACTGAAATAAATCAACTTTGTCATGATATTCTAATTTTATGACCAGCACCTGTATATAAAAAAATAATTGAGTATGTGTTCAGGTAAAGTACCACTTCCGGGTGATGGATATGGCCCAAAAGTTAATACAAATCTACAATTGTGGTGTAACAACCACATGCTGAATTTCATCCATAAACAGGATCTAGTTGCACTTTTGAGTTACCGTGTTTACACCCACATACATGCGCGCGCACGTACACACACAATTCGAAAAAACAGTATTGTTGGACTCCTGGAGGTCTATAATGTCAAGATTCATCAAAATATCAAGGTTGAATTTTTTTCATGATTACTATACTTTGTCTGTACTTTGTATAAGAGAAAGTAAAAACGATTTCTCCTGTGCGAAGTGGCAGGTGAATTGCTGTCAACAAAAAGCAGACACCTGAGAAATAAACTGAAACGTTACTTACTCATGATTTTTCTGTTCATATGATAAACGTTTTGTTGTCTTGCACATTCTGATTTCTGCCATTTGAATTACATCTTGATATACAACAAGCACAAATCGCTTTCTATTTCTTACGCTTTACGCACCTGCACTCACCTTGCTCTGTTGTCGCAAATGCTGTGTGAACGGCCGCCCTATGTCACCAGCCATTGTTCACTAGATGAATATGTGCGGGCGGCTCGTGGTGGATGACTTTCTGATTTAGAGTTAAAACTTGCAAGGGTTAAAGACTAACGGCAAGAATATTCATTAAAAAAAGAAAACTAAAAATATTTTAGTAAATTGTTATTTTATTTCAGTTAGTCTATCCAGCTAATTTAATAGTTTCGTTAAGTTTTAGTTTTTCATTTCGGTTTTATTAATTACTAGCAGAATACCCTCGCTTCGCAGCGGAGAAGTAGTGTGTTAAAGAAGTTATGAAAAAGAAAAGGAAAAATTTTAAAAATAACATAACATGATTGTTAATGTAATTGTTTTGTCATTGTCATGAGTGTTGCTGGCATATACATATATGCCAAACAGGCAAATACATTGATTTTATGAATATAGAAAGTCAGCGTCAGAATATATTAAGTCAGCGCTGGTATATATAAAGTCAAAACTTGAATATATAAAGTCAGCGTCGATATACGAGTATATAAAGTCAAACTTGTTTCTGAATATATAAAGTCAAAAGTTGAATATATAAAGTCAGCGTTGGAATTTATAAAGTCATTCCTGATTATATAAAGTCAACATCGGAGTATATAAACTCACTCCTGAATATATAAAGTGAAAGTCAAAATCTATTGATTGAAATGACTCTGAACTGAACTAAGTTAAAAACGTATTCAGAAAAATAAATTAAAAAACACTGTTCGGTTAATGTTTTGAAAATGATGCATGTGCCCTGCCCAGGATTGGTTCCTGCCTTGCGCCCAGTGTTGGCTGGGATTGGCTCCAGCAGATCACCGTGACCCTGTGGTCGGATTCAACGGGTTGGGAAACGGATGGATATTCCAGCGCTGACTTTGTATATTCTGACGCTGACTTTATATATTGAAGTTTTGACTTTATATATTCTGACAATGACTTTATATAGTTAAATTTAGTCATCATTGCATAACTTTTTTTTTACCATAGAAATTTAAAGACTAAATTCAACTTCCATTCCTAACAAAGATATTTCTGGCGACTAAATAGAACCCACTTACAGTATATCCAAATTCGAGCTATTGAGCCGTCGCCTGCTTGCCTGAATAAGTCACTCTTGCTTCGCCCTTACTTTTTTACCGTTCATTTAATCATGGCTAGTGGCGGAAAAATTATTAAATGGAAGGAGGATTACACCAAGTATGGCTTTACCAAAACAATTATTGATGGCGAATCGATCTATTCATAAAGCTTCAATTGGTGATCTGTTTTTCTGTGTTAACCTCATATTTTTCATACTTCTTCTCAAACCAAGGGGGTGCAAGGTTAAAATGAATCAGGAAGCGCTGATCAATGTAATCGGTGTACCAGGAAATCATGCATTGACAGAAGTTCCCCTTTGTTTGTAATGCAAAGTGTGATTAAATGCGTTATTTTTTAATGCGTTATGGAGCACATGCATCGAAGCTTCTCAGCTATGCTTGTGCTAAGAAAAGGAAACATTTTAAAAATAACGTAACATGATTGTCAATGTAACCGTTTGTAAGTAGTGCCTGGAGGATTCAGTGTGGAGAAACTGTAGAGACAGCGTGTGTATTAACTTGTGGATTTTTCTGTGAGTATTTGTTGGCAGCGTCACAAAGTCGCTTCCGTATTACACTGCGTTAGCTGCGGAGCTCAGCTCAGAGCGAAATGAGGTGAATGGGAGGGGAGATGATGATGCGACTTCCCCCATCCGCCTTAACAGTCAATCCCCCACAAACACAGTCTCTCGGAATTTGCATAAACACAGCCCCTCACCTGCAATTTTAACTTAGTTACAAAGTGATCAAAACTCTCGTTTATATCCTGCGTCCTCTCATTAAACTTGTATCCCGCATTACCCGTGGGCATGACAAACGCCAGCGGCAGCCTGTCAATGAACTTAATTTAAACTTTAGGTTTACACCGTGCTTTGTTTCCGAAGTAGCAGTACTCATGAATATGGTTGTATATGTCATTCGCTCGCTTCTTATTGTTTAGCTGCCTTCTCAATTATATAATGCATGTTTTCTTCAGCTCTTTTTGGAGCTCTTCCTGGTTTTCTATGTACTGCGTTGACAGTCAGTTCACATGATTACGTGGGAGGCGTGATGATGTCACACGAAACTCCGCCCCCCACGGCTTTCGAGCTCAACTCCATTACAGTAAATGGAGAAAAATAGCTTCCAGTTATGACCATTACGCATAGAATTTCTTTTGTAAGGAAGCTGTAAGGAATGAGCCTGTCAAATTTCAGCCTTCTATCTACACGGGAAATTGGGAGAATTAGTGATGAGTCAGTCAGTGAGGGCTTTGCCTTTTATTAGTATAGATTTTATTTCAGTTTCCGAAAATGTTTTTTTTAAATAATAGTTTGGCGTATATATATATATATATATATATATATATATATATATATATATATATATATATATATATATATATATATATATATATATAGATTATAGATATAGATATAGAGAGAGAGAGAGAGAGAGAGAGAGAGATACACACCCGCGCTTCACAGCAGAGTAGTGTGTTAAAGAAGTTATGAAAAAGAAAAGGGAACATTTTTAAAAATAACGTAACATGATTGTCAATGTAACTGTTTTGTGACTGCTATGAGTGTTGCTGTCATCAAGGATTTGATTATCATTATTTCTTTCAATCAGGTTCGTATTTGGAGGATGTGTTGTGTTCAAGTTACATTCCGTGTTTGTCAACCGTTGTAAAGATAACCGGTTTCATTCATCGAATCGTTTATTACTGCATCAATAAACAGCTCATCTTCCTCTTTATCCGAGACGTGACACTGCATGCACGGGTTTTTTTTACACGGTCTTCCTTTAGCTGGACAATGACAATCTGCGGCCGCCACTCAATTGTGTTTTTCTTTAATCTGGCATTATAGTCAAGTGTTGGCTTCCTAGCCAGTAGTTCTGTGGTGAAATTACATGTATGTTGCCTTCCTTTCCTTCAATGGATGTAGAAAAAACATTAGCATAGTACAAAAAAGACTTGCCACGAAGCGTCTTGCGGGGACCGTAAACATGAGACTTGGTGCCAAGAGATTGTCCCAGGGTCGTCTCGCGGGTATGTGGAACATGAGATTCTTGAAAGAAACACCCTACTTACAAGAGATATCATATAAGAGCACACTCATCAAAAAACAGTCAGTCACACTAAAAGCACGTAGTGCACACAGAACCTGTGCTCTCAACACATCTAAAGCGTATAATACGGAGAACAGACACCCAGAAGCGTTGGAGAGAAAAAAAGGCAGATGAGATTATGAAAGCAGTGTAATTCGAAAGGCTCAAACAAACAATGGCGATACACATGCAGAGAAAGGTACAGAATATGAAAGCAGTAAAATTAGAAAGTATTGTAGCATCCCAGCCAGGTTGAGGTCTTTTGGTTTTAAATGACTGTTAGGTCCGATTGAAGAAGGGCGGAGTACAGCACGGAAGACTGATAGCGGGGTATTGATTGATGCGGTAAGGCGGGGGGGGCGAGACGCGGGGGATGAGAGATTGGAGAGGATGCTAGAAAGTTGTGTTTGAGGTTACGAAGTCAGTGATTGTTCAAGTAAAACTTTTGTGACACTTTATCATGTCAGTCGCTACAGTATCAAAGATAGAAAAGATCGCATAACCGCAAAAAAAAGGGGATTAACTATCAGAACCAGGTGTAATTGAAAAAAGAGCAGGACATATCGAGGTCAGAAATAAAAGGCAAAGAGCAGACAACAAAGTCATTTCGCATTTGCATCATTCAATGCACAAAACGTGGATTTACACAATAATAGACCATGCGCTATGAGAATCTGTGTTCCCTGAACAGTTAAAGCAATGACAAGTTGAATTTCAAAGAATACAATCAGGTGTACATTTATGATCACGGAGAAGCGATGCAATTTTTAACAGGCAAAAAGATAGGTAATGTATATATTCCGTGAATAACATTACTCGCCAAAGGAGATCATGATATGCCATTCATATTAAAATGTTTACAGTTTACCGTGAGAATAGCTTTTGCTATGACAATCAATTAATCACAGAGACAAACATTACAAAAAGTCGGATTATTTATTCGAGAAACAGAAACAATATTCACTCATAGGCAGTTATACGTTGCATTGTCACAATGTGTCTCCAAAAAATATTGTTTTTAATGAAGCTTTTAAGTAAAAGTGCAAATAACGAAATTGAAACAATTCCAAAGAAAAAAAAAATTTTAATTGTATATCCGATTAACCAAACACAGGGGTTGGCGAGCGAAGCCCCCTAGTTTTTTATTATTTTAAAACTTAACTCTGTGAAGTATCAAATTCTGCGCCGCCTACCTCCAGATTAACACTTCTATTTCTAAATGAGCTGAAAGAGTGTCTTTAGGAACAAAAGACTTATTTTAAGATAGTACTGGGGGCTCCGCCCCTGCTCGCTTCGCTCACCCACCCCCGTGTTTGGTTTACCGGATATACAATTTATTTTTTGTATAGCTCAAAATCACACAAGAAGTGCTGCAATGGGCTTTAACACGCCCTGCCTCCCGACAGCCCCCCAGCCTTGACCCTCTAAGAAGGCCAGATAAAAACTTCCCAAAAAAAAACCCTTGTGTGGGGGGGGGAATTAATATCGAGGAAACCTTGGGAAAGGCAGTTCAAAGAGAGACCACGTGCAGTGGGTGTCAAAAAGGGGGTCAATACAATACAATACAATACAGTACAATACATAGAACAGAATAAATCCTCGATACAGTATAAAAATAAAAATTCTAGAAGTATCTCACAATATCTAGAAGTATATCACATTAGATGATATCAAATAATATAATTTGGATTTGTTGTAAGTCCTGGAGACCTCATTCATCAAGCTGCCTTCTCTATTTTGCCATTCCACATTTGATATAGCGCAAATCCGACAAAAGGACCCCCCTTTCCCACGCTTCCTACAATCCTCCATCAGGGATGACTTTACCTTAGGCAGGCAATATACAATTTAAAGAGATTTTTATTTTCTTGGGAATTGTTACATATGCATTATTTTCACTTTTACTTTAAAAACTTTTGTAAAAACAATACTTGTCCTTTATTTCCGGCCCCCGTCCGTGGTTACATCTCTTTCTTGCCAAATGTAAAACGCTGCCCGTGTTTTGAAGGGGGGGTTTTCGGCGGCTGAACACACACTAAGAATATGCCTTTGGATCATTTGCTGTCTTTTTGCTGCTGGCGAGCTGCCTGTTCTGCTTGTCGCATGTCATTGTTTTAAGACCTGCGAGCACATAATGCTTGTCTGGCAAAAGCAATCCAACAACTGCTAGGTGAGATGTCTGTGGACTTGTTTTAAATGATGGCTCACTGCCTGGTCTCGTGTGATGTTGTAAAAACAATACTTCTTTATTTCAGGCCCCGGGCATGGTTAAATTCTTACTTGCAGGACGTATAACACTGCTCAGGGAGCGGGGGCTGCTGTTGCGCTGCCCTTCGATCTTTTTAAAGCCTGTCCAGCCTCTGTCCTTTTTGCTATTTGTGTCTCTGCTGCTCGCGTTGTGATCGCTTCTCCATAATCATAAATATACACCTGACCGAATTGTGTTTTCTTTGAAATTAAACTTGTCGTTGTTTTAACTGTTGCGAGTCCACAGATTGTTATAGCGTATGTTCCATTATTGTGTAAATCTATGTTTTGTGCATTGAATGATGCAAATGCGAAAAGACTTTGTTTTCTGCTCTTTTCCTTTTATTTCTGACCTCGCTTTGTTCTACTATTTTTTCAATTACACCTGGTCCTGATGATTAATTTCCTTTTTTTTGCGCTAATGCTATTTTTTATTGTCGACGTTTCATTTATAACGTATTGTCCTTTATATGCTTTATATACACTGAGACACCTGTATCTGTGTGTGCTGCTTCCCTTTACACTGCTGATTTTTTATTTTTGCCCATTCTCTTTCCTCTCGCGGTTCTTTTGTCTTTCGTGATCTTAACGTGAAGATCACGTATCGTCTCCTAGTTATTCATTCCACAGGATTTTTTTTTTATAATAGAGAGATTATATTAAAAGAAAACAATTACAAAACAATGAATACTTAAAATGTGTGAAAAAAATACATCATGGGGAACTTTTAATATATTTAAAAAACGCTTCTGTTTTCAACATTCCAATAATGTTCCTATTATCTACAAAGATGTCTAAACTGGTAAATGTCTGCTTGTGACAAAAACAGAGAGCCATGGATTTCATATCACACTACGTACATACACCACGCAGATTACATTTATCATGAAGGCTGTACCTTAAAAATGAATGCCCCAAAGATTTGCAGAACTCTTCAAGCGCTAAAGCCTTTTGTCCATTCATATTGGATGCAAACCCAGGAAGAAAAATGACACCAGGGCTTTTTCCTTTTGTATTGTGGTAGGCTATTTTAGGAAGGTCTGGTCGACTTAAATATTGCACTGTCGATTTCTGTCTAGATCCTAAACGGAAAAAATAAGCAGATGTCTAGGTTATTTTAGCATCATTTACTTGTATATGAATGTATTATTGTCTTAAATTAAACGCTGTACATTATTAAAACAAGACACGACACACACACAGAACATAAATAAGTTTACAAAAGGTCAAACTAATTTCTAATGCAAACAATTTAAGGTTCAAAATTTTAAGCCCACTATGTGAAACTACTGTAGCATGAATATTCTGGCTTTCAAGTACTTCTTGTTGTTTATAATATTAGCCTTTTGTGGGTCAAAAAAAAATCTTGAACCCTACTTATACAATAACAGCATTTGTCATCTATTCATGGAGATCTATGTGCATGAAATGAAAACCAGGAAAGGCTCCTGGCTTTTAATCCAATTCACCATTCACTGTTCTGATATTGTACTGTACCTGTTTTTTTTCCAACCACTTTCCATCTTTCTCAATGATTTCCATCCTGTACAATAATAAACAAATTGAAACTCAATAATCCAATGAATGATCCCCACCCCAAAACAATTACTGATTGTAAATATAAAAAAAAATTACATATAAAATCAATAAATGATACCTGACCAGACAAAACAGCTACAGAGACAGATCAATTCTACTACGACTCTTTTGCAAAGAGCTCTTCAAAAGTAAATATTGTTTGCTCTAATGTGATCGCTGTGCATACTCTGTGTATGGGGAAGGAGATTTTGTTGTTATTATAATCCCCAAATGTGGAAGGAATGGTGGTACAGTTGTTAGTACCACAGTGCCGCGGCTCCAGGCTCAATTCCAGTCTTCATCTCACTCTGATCAGCCGATCGAAATCAGCTTAGTGAGTTCAAGGGCACTTTAGCACCTCATCCAAGACTGATACTGCCATTTAACCTAAACACGGTCCGGATAAGCTTCAGCTTCCTGCAATCCTGATTTGGACTGGCAGGTTTTCAGGAAAAGAATGACTTATACGTACATAAAAATTACATTTAATGTAGAATACAGTATGTTTCAGGTTTTTGCAAGGATAACGAATGCTATACACTAAATATTTTCACCTGCATCATGTAAGGAAAAGCATAAGGTAATAAGAAATACAGGCATGTACAGAATATGAAAGAATTAATGGCCATTACACTTTAATTTTTATTTAATCAGATTAGGTTAAAGGAGTTCCTGGTTGCTTAAACTGCTTCAAACAGCAAACTAAATACATAAATACATTCACACACATACAAAAAAAGACAGTGAATTCAGAAACTACTCAGACCGCTTCACTTTCTGCAAACTTCAATAAATGACAGATTTCAGTTTTTTTTTTTTTTCCCCATTTGCATATCTTCCTGAAAATATTTTCAGTGTTGCATTCTGGGTTATTGTGTGGAGGCTGTTGGGCAAAAATGGTAAATTTACCCTTTAAAAAGGAAGTTAACACAATAAAAAGTGTGAATAAAGTGAAGGGGTCTGAATGCTTTCTGAATTCACTGTATGTATAGATTATATGGAGAGATTTAGGTGTGCATGAAGTGAAATGTCACTTAATGCCATTATTCATAGCTGAATTAAGTGGGCACAGAAAATAAACTAATCGTTTTATTGGGTGCAAGAAATATTTCAAGTCCTCATTCACATGGTACAGGAGCATACCATCGTTATTTAAAGGGTTACTGGGTTGCGGAGTTGTAGTCAAATGTAGTCAAGCCCTAGGAATTTGTGGCTTGTCCTCCTCCTGCCCATGATTCCAATTTCCACATTCTGTTAATAACAAATGTGTTCTGAAACTGATCAGGTAAGGAAGACATGTTTCTTTCTTTCTTTTTTTTTTATTAATTTTACTGCAATCCATACAAAGCAATCAAGTGTTTACAAAAACTAGAATTGAGTTAAGAACAGACCGATCCCCACCCCTGAGAGAGAGAGCAAGTCAAACAGCGTAAAGTTTAAGGCTTGTAAATAGGAAGACATGTTTCAAGGTAAGTAGTTGTACAGGTGCATCTCAATAAATTAGAATATCATTGAAAAGTTAATTTCAGTAATTCAATTCAAATAGTGAAACTCATATTATATAGATTCATTACACACAGAGCGATACATTTTTTTTTTTTTTATTAATTTTATTACAATCCATACATAGCAATCAAGTTTTTACAAAAAAAAGAATTATGTTAAGAACAGATCAATCCCCACCCCTGAGAGAGAGAGCAAGCCAAACGGTGTAAAATTTAAGGCTTGTAAAAATACCTAAATTAATAAATTCTCTGTGCTTTATAAACTTATTTTAAAATATTACTGATTAGATCCTGCCATGTTTTGAAAAAAGTCTGTACAGATCCTCTAACTGAGTATTTGATTTTTTCCAATTTCAAATTATATAACACATCAGTTTCCCACTGACTTAAAAGAGGAGAGTTTGGGTTCTTCCAGTTTATCAGAATAAGTCTGCGTGCCAAGAGTGTAGTGAATTGCAATCACAATTTGTTTGTCCTTCTCCACTTTAAGCCTCTCTGGAAGAACCCCAAACACAGCTGTTAATGGGTTAAGAGGGATTGTGAGTCCAAGGCTGTCTGAGAGGTAATTAAAAATTTTTGTCCAGAATAATGTTAATTTGGTGCAGGCCCAGAACATGTGACCCAGTGAGGCTGGGGCTTGGTTGCAACGTTCGCAGGTTGGATCTTGCCCTGGAAACATTTTGGAGAGTTTTAGACAAAGATGTGCTCAATATATAATTTTGAGTTGTATAATTGTATGCTTTGCGCATATGGAGCTTGAGTGAATTCTCTGCATTGCTACTTTCCACTCCTTTTCTGATATATTAATTGAGCGATACATTTCAAGCATTTATTTCTTTTCATTTTGCTGACTATGGCTTAGAACTAATGAAACCCCAAATTTCAGTATCTCAGAAAATCAGAATATTAACTAAGACCAATAAAAAAAACTATTTTTAATACAAAAATGTTTTCCTACTGAAAAGTATGTCCATGTATGTATGCATTTAATACTTGGTCTGGGCTTTTTTTGCATGAATTACTGCGTCAATGCGGCGTGACATGGAGGCGATCAGCCTGTGGCACTGCTGAGCTGAAGCCCAGGATGCTTTGATAGCGGCCTTCAGCTCGTCTGCATCATTGTGTCTGGTGTCTCTCGTCTTCCTCTTGACAATACCCCATTAGGTCAGGCGAGTTTGCTGGCCAATGAAGCCCAGTGACACCATGGTCATTAAACAGGTATTGGTACTTTTGGCAGTGTGGGCAGGTGGCAAGTCCAGCTAAAAAATGAAATCAGTATCTCCATAAAGCTTATCAGCAGTGGGAAGCATGAAGTGCTCTAAAAATTTCTTGGTAGACGGCTGCACTGACTTTGGACTTGATAAAACACAGCGGACCAACACCAGCAGATGACAGCACTGACTGTGGAAACTTCACACTGGACCTCAAGCTACTTGGATTCTGTGCCTCTCTACCCTTCCTCTAAACTCTGGGACCTTGATTTCCAAAGGAAATACAAAATTTACTTTCATCTGAAAAGATGACTTTGGACAACTGAGCCAGTCCGTTTTCTCCTTCACCCAGGTAAGACGCTTCTGACGTCGTCTCTGGTTCAGGAATGGCGTGACACATGGAATGCAACAGTTGTGGCTCATGTCCCAGATACGTCTGTGTGTGATTGCTCTTGAAGCACTAACTCTAGCTGTAGTCCACTCCTCATGAAGGTGCTTGTGCACCTTTTTCTAACCTATTTTTTCCTCCTACTCAACTTTCCATTAATCTGCTTGGACACAGCACTCTGTGAACAGCCAGCTCCTTTAGCAATGACCTTTTGTGGCTTACTCTCCCTTGTGGAGGGTGTCAATGACTGTCTTATGGACAACTGTCAAGTCAGCAGTCATCCCCATGACTGTGTGGCCTACTGAACTATACTGAGAGACCATTTAAAGGCTCAGGACACCTTTGCTGATGTTTTGGGTTAATCAGCTGAGTGAAGTGTAACACCACGAGTCTACGATATTTAACCTTTTCACAATTTTCTGAGATACTGAAAATTTTGGGTTTTCATTACCTACAAGCCATAATCAGCAAAATGAAAAGAAATAAACGCTTGAAATATCACTCTGTGTGTAATGAATCTATTATACGAGTTTCACTTTTTGAACTACAGAAATAAATTACCTTTTCAATGATATCCTAATTTATTGACATGTACCTGTATTAACTAGTAATGGTGCCACTGTGACAACAATGATCCAATAAACCTTATACAATCGTGTATAAGCTTATGATGCTTAAGAGTATTTGAAAATCTTGAAATATGTACAAACATACAAATGTGTGTTTAATGTAAATCATTAAAACTCTTATCAGAACTTGTAACTACAGTTCCTTTGACAGTTTACTCCAACTCTGGGTCATAAAATGCCAGAGCCTCTTCCTGCAGAGGTCACAGTAACATCCACACTCGCAGAAGCACTCATTCAGGTAAGCACAAAATTTAAAGGAGCCAATTAACCCAACATAAAACTGAACAAAAACTCACATCTAGCACAGGGAGAACTTGCAGAGTTCATACTGAGGGAGAGCGGGCCACCACATGGCCTTAGCATGGTGCCTACAAATCTTACATTTTTTTGTTTTGTTTTTATACTTTTGGCACAACTGTGGTGGCACTAGCAGAGGAGGCCCTAAGAGACCATTCCACAAAAAAAATTCGGTAGGTGTTTTTATTTATTTCTTTTTTTTACCAAACTAAAAGCTTCTCTCTGGCAACTTAATGTCTTTACGAAAAGGCAAACCTTGTTCGATGCGATATGAATTCACACAAAATGTAATTCTGACGTTCACGTATAATCAAAATACAGTCTTCAAATACACATTAATCACCAAACAATTACCAAATGCATAAACGTTTAGTAAATACATTACTTATTCAGTCACAATGGAATTACTTTCATGTCAGAGAAAGGCTAATGGTCAAGCACATTTTTAAAGGGCAAGTGTCAAGACATTTTAGGCAAATTTGCAAAAGCATGCATCACTTTGCTCGGAACATGACGCAGTTACAGCATTCAATAAAACCAGCAAACAAAACATTTAAGCAATTACATATATTTTAAAATTAACCCAATGTAACAAATATCTGTGTGATATGGCTCTCAACTAGTCGTTTAGGAAACTGTATTTATTTAAGATCTACTTTCAACTCGGTTTGGTTCAATTCGTATTGTAAAAGCTCACATCTGTTCATATCAACGTAACATCCAAAGATTAGCAACTCCTGGAGTTTAGCGCCCTCAAGTAACGTAAAAGGGACCGCTTTCAAAATAAAAACGGCATTTCGCTTTTCTGTGACCTGTTCCAAAACGATTAATCACTTTTCACTTGAAATATAAATATTAACACTTAGGAAATCGGCTTATACCTTATACATGTACATTCGCGGTAGTGTACGGCTGCGTCAGCATGCTTCACCAGAGGGAAAAAAAAGTTAAAGGTTATTTCTGTCCAGAAAAGGAAAGTTGTTTTTTATTTTTCTAAATAGCGTTTCGTCTGTATAGCTTTAATCAGATGTACATATACGTAAACAAACTGTCTACAAATAAGGAATACTGTAAACTTAGCCAAAGCATCCCTGCCAAGGGTACATACATTTTCCTTCACTTTTAAACTATTTTAACGTGCGAGCCTCTCATCCGACGAATTTACTATCAAATTGACTACGGGCAAGTAAGTTTGAAAAGTAAAAATGTAAAATTATTCAACGTTTTCGGTCTAATAAAATTGCAGAGAGAAAAAACAAACAAAATCGCGTGAATTTCTCATCTATGTTCAATATTTCGGCCTCATTACTGCGCTGTCGCTTTGGACTTGTCTAGTTAAAACAATGTCCTTAACACTGCCGTTTTTCTGTCTCCACATTCGTTTCTTTTGACTAACCTCCGAATTCATTCATATCTTGTTTAGTTCTGGGTGTCGCTGTCACCCTCATCAAAGTCCTCACAACTCCAAAACGCCAGCCCTTCAGAATGCTTGCTGCCATAGCCGATTATCACCATGAACGCGATGCAAAGGCACGTTTCAGTGTAAACATCGCGAGAGCGACTTCAGCGGAACGTGCGCCACCTGTCGTTTAAAGAAAGATTCTACGGATCCTGTAAGGCTTCAGTTCTAAGCGCCTCAGGAATCTCGATCTCTATGATTTGTTTTTCAGGAAATGGTTGAATAGACTGAATTTGTCCGCTCTCTATACTGAATACCCTCGTTGGTTGTAAACTACTTGTACCAACCCCCAAGACGGGATGTTTGTTAATAATAGGTCCATGCACCCACGTATAGGGGTGTAACTTCCATCCATCCGCTTACTATATTTGCGTAGTCCCAGCAATATCTACTTGCAGAGCCACAGTTCCATGTCGGTGTCTCTGGTGCGCCCTTGAATTTCTGCGCTTCTGGTGCCCCATTCACACAGCCAAAGTCAAGGCAATTTACTACACACCTTTTAATCAGCCAGTGTTAAAAGCTAACGAGCTTACACGAGAAGTGTTAAAATCTGTGTGATCATTTATAATTGACAATCGTTTATAAATCTTAATCTTGCAGTTCTTTCAACAGATGCAAAATTAACGTCTGCGGATTTAAAAAAAAAATCTTTATCTATATACAGTTGCCTTTGCACACAAACAGAATCAAACACAATACTGTAAGTGTTTTTTTTTAAATATGTGAATTTCCCCTTGGGATTAATAAAATATTTATCTATCTAATAAGACCTGTGCATTTCCCTTGTAAATTTATGTAGTAAACCAGGGTAATAAAATATGAACAAAATACACCAAAAGGAACAGGGCCACTTCTTCTTTTGGCTACTCCCGTTAGGGGTCGCCACAGTGGATCATCTTCTTCCATATCTTTCTGTCCTCTGCCTCTTGTTCTGTTACACCCATCACCTGCATGTCCTCTCTCACCCCATCCATAAACCTTCTCTTAGGCCTTCCTTTTTTCCTTTTCCCTGGCAGCTCTACCCTTAACATCCTTCTCCCAATATACCCAGCACCTCTCCTCTGCACATGTCCAAACCAACGCAACCTCACCTCTCTGACTTTGTCTCCAAGCCACCCATCCTGAGCTGACCATCTAATGTCCTCATTTCTAATCCTATCCATCCTCGTCACACCCAGTGCAAATCTTAGCATTTTTAACTCTGCCACCTCCAGTTGTGTCTCCTGCTTTCTGGTCAGTACCACCGTCTCCAACCCATATAACATACAGTAGCTGGTCTCACTACTGTCCTGTAGACCGTCCCTTTCACTCTTCCTGATACCCGTCTGTCACAAATCACTCCTGACACTCTTCTCCACCCATTCCACCCTGCCTGCACTCTCTTTTTCACTTCTCTTCCACAATCCTCATTACTCTGTACTGTTGATCCCAAGTATTTAAACTCATCCACCTTCACCAACTCTACTCCTTACATCCCCACCATTCCACTGACCTCGCTCTCATTTACACACATGTACTCTGTCTTGTTCCTACTGACCTTTATTCCTCTATTCTCTAGGAAAATAATTATAATCACTGCAGTATTAAATTCTTACAGCCCAAAACAAACCCAAGTAAGGCAAAGCATAATGCCTTTTAGCTCTCTGTATAAAAGCAAGATAATGTATAAATCTGAATAGAGTGCAGAACAAGAAAATAAAAAAATAGGTAAAGGACAAAATGGCTCCTATCAACAATTAAAACCTTTACCTACTAACAGAAACTGTAAGGGTTCTGCTGGCGATGATCGGGCAGGACCTGAGCTTTATCATCATCAGAGATGTGAATGATGGCCTCTTGCTCATAAGCACCTCCACTTGAATGACCACATTAGATGGCCCCCTCAGACCTGGCCAAGCTAATACTAATATTAGCTTCTTCTCTGCTAATGCTAAATCTGGATGGTTGTGAGGCTGTGCCATTTCTAAGAAATAAAAATGTAGAAATTTAATCAAGGGCGGCACGGTGGCGCAGTGGTAGCGCTGCTGCCTCGCAGTTAGGAGACCCGGGTTCACTTCCCGGGTCCTCCCTGCGTGGAGTTTGCATGTTCTCCCGTGTCTGTGTGGGTTTCCTCCGGGCACTCCGGTTTCCTCCCACAATCCAAAGACATGCAGGTTAGGTGGATTGGCGATTCTAAATTGGCCCTAGTGTGGGTGTGTTTGTGTGTGTCCTGCGGTGGGTTGGCACCCTGCCTGGGATTGGTTCCTGCCTTGTGCCCTGTGTTGGCTGGGATTGGCTCCAGCAGACCCCCGTGACCCTATTCGGATTCAGTGGGTTGGAAAATGGATGGATGGAAATTTAATCAAAATTTGTAACATGACTGCATTTCTGACCTTTGTTTTCTTCTTATTTTAACACACCCACAACAAGATAATTGGGCAACGCAATAAGAAATGAACTTGTTTCCTTGAAAAGGACACTACGTTACGCTTACACGTGTTACTTGGTAATGACAGCAATAGCTGTTTAATAATTATTGATATCTTCTTTAAAGTAATACACAAGTACTGCACTAAGAGAAAAAAAGAACACCTTTTTGCAAATAGCCAGGAACAAAATCAGCCCCTAACACTCAATTAGTAATTAAACAAAAAAATGTCCTGCAATTTACTTGAATAGCTTTTGTACATAAAATTGTTAGTTTTTGATAACTAATGCATGCTTGTATCAGTAAGCCTTCTGACGCTGTCTATTGATGATTTTGAATAGTGAAAACAGGGAGCGATTTTCCACGTCTGTATTTTGTAATTGACAGTTACCAAAAGAGTTGAAAAATGGCTACTTGTGCTTAATGACTGGACTGCATATTATATTTCAGAAGTGGAAGGCGGTAAAGGATCGTCAATAGACTTGGATTGAGTTTGACAAAAAAGGATAGAACAGAAGACTATGCTATCAGATTCTTTGGGGGTTTTTTCACCATGTTTTAAACAAAAAAAACAAACCATAAAGACAAATGCACAAGCAAACAGGTGAAGAGCAACTGGACAACTGGACTGGACTGCAGCTTGCAAACAGTTGGGCAAACCATGGCATAAAGACTTGTGATTGTGTGCAATTTGAAATTATTTCTACTGATGATATATGCAACTGTTGTTCAATGTGAAGTATGCTTAAAGAATCTGATCTGATCTGACAGACATATCTTATTAGAGGATTGCAAGCCTTTAGTCTGAAGACTCTTTGTGTTTCCCGGTTTGAGAATCCCTGCACTAAGCTGGTGCTCACCCATTTCATTTCCCCCAAGTGGTGCCACTACTGGTGTACAGAAATCAGGCACCCACTTGGGAACTTTATTTTTAGGTGTTTTTGTTTCATTTTCTCTCTTTTTTTTGTTTGATCCTATCAACAAATACACATGTAAAGTCACATAAAGCCACTGAGATGCTTGTGAGCCCAGTTTTTCCTGTTTCAGATGTGAGGTTTCTTCTGAACTCTTTTAGGACACCCCTCCAAAGGGATGGCACACCGAAGTGTGTCTGTGGACGAGGTGGGCTGCTTGTCTGTTGCCGAGGCAACCCCAGGTTCGCAGTGCAGCAGCAGAGCGCCATCGAAACAACTACGAGCCATTCGAGATCATGCTATACACGCCTGTCACCAATTGGTGATGCAAGGCACATTATAATGCAGGGAATAGTATTACTTGCCCACTAACGTGACCCGACTCTGCCCGATTGCTGTGTCTGTGTGTAGTAGAGTTGTAGCTCCCGTTGCAATAAATAACCATGCTGTTACTGTTTCAAGCTGAATAAAGCCGGTTTTGCTAAAATACTAATACTCAGCCTCGTGTTTTGCGGTGCAAGACAAAGACTCACACGTCACAAGGGTTTTTGCTGCCTTCAAGTCCTCCCACCCTGTGGAAGAATAAGTTTAGGGTTACACAGCATTCATCTTTAAGAAATAGCATAAAGGGTTAATAAATGTCAGAAAAGTGATAAAGATTAAGTGAACAACAAAATGTACACTGAAATATAAGGACTGGTTTAGGAAAAACATGGAGATGGTCAAGTAAATAAAGAATGTACCAGAAGAAGGTTGATGTAATATACAAAATGTACTGAAGGGATGACTAAGAAATCAGCAGATGTACTATAAACAAGAAGAATGGACATGTACAGATTTTGAAAGGGAACCCCCTGTCCTGTCCTCTGAAATTGTTTCCATTCAAATGTAAGTCTGCTTACTTTGAACAAGGATATCCCACCTCCACTCCACTGTGTTTCAAAATAAATTCTTTACCTATACAGTAATCCCTCCTCGATTCCAGAACCC
Source organism: Polypterus senegalus (assembly GCF_016835505.1). Classification (NCBI taxonomy): domain Eukaryota; kingdom Metazoa; phylum Chordata; class Cladistia; order Polypteriformes; family Polypteridae; genus Polypterus; species Polypterus senegalus. Next base: position 267,715,518 of record NC_053155.1, read on the forward strand.
CCTGCGATAGATGAAAATCCGCGAAGTAGAAACCATATGTGTGTATGGTTATTTTATATATTTTAATCCCTTATAAACTCTCCCACACTGTTAACATTATTAGCACCCTCTAGACATGAAATAACACCCTTTAGTCAAAAGTTTAAACTGTGCTCCATCATGACAAGACTGAGATGGCAGTTCTTTCTCACAATTAAAAGAATGCAAACATATCTTATCTTCAAAGAATGCGTGTCAGAAGCAGAGAATGTCAGAGAGAGAGCGCGCCTGCGACAGAAAAGCAAACAATCAAAAAATCAATACGTGCTGTTGGGCTTTTAAGTATGCGCACTGTGATAAAGCAGCCACAAAGAAGGGAGCAATGTGAAGGTAGTCTTTCAGCATTTTTTTAGAGTAGCATCAGTATCTTCTAGGCAAACAGCCTCTGTGCAAACAGCCCACACCCCCTCCGCCAGGCAGAGAATGTCAGAGAGAGTGAGAGAGACCGAGAAAAGCAAACAATCAACCTCCGCTCGGGAAGCACATCGTATATCATTGAGGAGTTTTAGTTAATACGTAATACATGCTCTGATTGGGTAGCTTCTAAGCCAGGGAGGGATTACTGTATAACATATTCAAGAGTAAGCAGCTTCAGTAACCTGACAAGTGAGAAGATGTGAATCAACCAGAAGTGGATCATTCATCATGGCAACACTCCAAGCCATGACTCACTCAGTATTTGCCACTTCCTGGAAATCAATTACCTAAGTGGATCATCTACCCTATTCACCTGACTTATGAATAGCCCCTTTTGATTTCTGTCTCATCTCAAAAATAAAATGGACGAAGATTTTCAGACATTTCTGATATCAACTCAAGGGTATTCCAGAAATAGAGTTCCACCTAACTAAATACATAACTGCGTAAGGAGATTACTTTGAAAATGATAGTAGCTGCTAGCACACAAATACACACAGTTTTTCTACTGGTTCAGATTTCCATTTTTTTATATAAGTATATTATTTATACTGTATATACATATTATATATAAATAATTTATATGATTCCTGTTATAGTGAATACTGAACTAAGATCATGTTTAACAGATTTTGTTTAAATGAAATGTAAATTTGTAAATTTCAGTATAACAAATTTTCTTTTCGACCAATAATGGCCACCAAAGACAATAATGCAATACAAAAAAATACTTTATGCCATACCTACAGTTTCACCAAGTCTCGGGACCCTGCAACAGACTGTCTCTTTGTAGTTAGACCAAAACAAAGTGAAAGTCTGTTGCACTGTTTGAGTTTCACAGCGCTTCTGAAAGTTTTCTTTGCAATGAAAAGCGTGAGAAATGGCATCAGTTTAAGCTGGGGAAAAAAGTTACATCTAACATTTTACTTTAATTCTGTATGCATACATGTATTTCATTTTAACAAGCAATTAAAAAAAAAAAATACACAAGAATTGTCAAGCTGAGGTCACAGAATTGCACAAGAGACAGGAAGGTGAATCCAGGTTTCCAAGGAAAATATGGGTACTTTATTACTGTGTAGAGACGGCAGGAGCATTCTCAAGACTTCATTCAAAACCAATATAAATAGCCACTACCGTTCAGTGTTTTTCTACAAAGACAATGGCAAAAGCATGTGGAAAACAAACGAATTTAAGTGAATGTGAAATTTAGGTCATGCTCAGTGAAGTTTAGGCAAGGAAAAACATACTATTTGGTGGCTTTAATCTAAAATTTCCACTCTAATCTCGTAGTTTGTCTTTGAAGTAGAACCTCATAAACTTCATCTTAAAATTGATGTTTAATTTACTACTACACGGGCAGAGACGCACGGGATGGCTAGTATAATATAAATCAATTTATATGGTACAGTATTATATTTAAGCATCTTTTCATACAGTAGTGAATTTAATGTTACATAAAAACAAAGATAACTATACAAAACTACAGCAATTACACTTTTGGTACAGTATTTAAGACAAAGCTTTTATGAATTAAAATACTTTATTACACTTACAGGTTCACCTCACATAATGCGAAACCTCATTAAATCATGGTTCTACTGCATATATACAGTATATATACATATATACGAATAAAAGGCAAAGCACTGACTGACTGATCACTAATTTTCCAACTTCCCATGTAGGTAGAAGGCTGAAATTTGGCAGGCTTATTCCTTACAGCTTACTGACAAAAGTTAAGCAGGTTTCATTTTGAAATTCTACACGTAACGGTCATAACGGTCGACAACGTCCGCCATGTTGAACTTTCTTATTTATGGCCCCATCTTCACAAAATTTGGTAGGCGGCTTCCCTGCGCTAACCGAAACCAATGTACGTACTTTTTTCGGTGGTATGACGCCACTGTCGGCCACCATATTGAACTTTTCAACAGTCTTTGTTACTTATGGGCCCATCTTCAAGAAATTTGGTACTCGGGTTCCCAACGCTGAATCCTACTTATGTACATATATACGTCCATAGCCTGTACCTCAGTTACCGTGTCAGGCGGCTTTCAGTCCCCCATCCCAACGCCTCCCACGTTGTTGGCTGCCTGCCTATATAAGGCCATCCGTCGCTCCGGTCTCTACATTCCCTTCCTTGCTTCGCCCCTTGATTCAATTCTCCCTGCTGATAACTACAGCCTTTTTATTTAATCCACGGCTTCTCCGCTGTTTTATTGTTCATTTATTACGATTATAGCTATTGTGTAGGTATTTTAGACTTAGTTTACATTGTTCAGGTACCCATTTCCTTTATAGTTCCAACCATACCCCCATTAACATGTCTATCGAGGTGATCACCATCGATCAAAGAACTGTCACTTACCGAGTGGTTTCCATGCCCGGAGATGGCACCTACCTTTTCCATTCTCTTTGTTACATATTGCACGGCCAGATCAGGCTCACTCTTGATATCCGGAGGAACATTGTGTCTTATGTATTGAATGACTGGGACAGGTTCAAGGTGTGGAGTGATGATGGTACAGGAGATAATTATACTACACAGGAGCACTATAAGAGTGAAATGCTTAAGCCCTTCACCTATGGTTCTGCATGTGAGTTGATGGCTGCCGCTGAATTGTTCGGTTGTCGCTTTCAAGTGTGCCGAAATGGCCAAATATTTTACACCTTTCAACAACCGCCAATGCCTCTTAAACATCTTAGATTCACAGGTGACGATTTCAGTAGTGGACACTTTGATGTTTATGAATGTTTAAACTCTCAAAAGCTGGATGTGAAGTTATCGATGAAACCGGTTGTATACTTACAACGCTTGACAGATCCCGAATGTCACTTCAACACAACAAGTCCTGCAAATACTGTCGTAATTGAAACAAACCATGAAACTCAAACCGATTATGACAGCAGCAATCCAAGCTGTGAGATTTGAGACAAGATTACTGTTCACATGGCCAACTGTACGTTGCATGCTCAAGAGTAAGCTCAGCGCACAGCTTGGTCATATTACAACCGGAGGGCCGAACTGACAATGTGGCATACAAAGAGATCCTTAACAAATAATTATTGGTATATTTTCCCTCAGTTTAAAAAGGTTTAATTTTCTTCTTAATAAAAATTTTAAGGCAGTACTTCGCCGATGCGAAGCACGGGTATTTTGCTAGTGACTGAAACCAGTCTTTTCTGCAAAATAACAAAAGACAAATGAGTATGACAATCAGGCTGTTTTATACAGAAAATGAAATTATGTCATCGGTATTGGACGGAAGTGAGGTCTTCAGAAAAGGAATGGAAATGAAGAATTTTGGCTTAGTTTTGCTTTCTCTGATGAATCTTGTCTTCTGCTGTAACATACAGATAATAGGAACAGATTTTGGTATAAACTCCATGTATCCACCCACTGTTTTTCCTCAATATAGGATCATATAGTGAAATTGTGTTAGGCACACATTAAGCCTCTAAATACTATATGAGTACGTAACAGCATAACGTATTCATTATTCCAGACCGCATTTCTTTATGGCCACAGGTTACACTTTTTCAAATGGATACTTTCAGCAGGATAATGCACCACTGTCACAAAGAATGCTTCATTTCAAGTTGGTTCAAAGATCTTTACAGTCCCTTCACTTTACTCCACTCCCTAGATCTCAATCCAAAAGACCCTCTGTGGGATGAGGGCCAACAGGAGGCTAAAAATTTGAATGTAGGGCTGAAAAACCAACTGCATGGTGTGATTAAGTGAGCATGGACCTACACCTTCAAAGAATGTTACCATCAAAATCTTAAATTCAAGTCTCAAAGATTTCAGGATATTATGGTAGCAAAAGGGGTGTATTATGCGAGAGTGGATAATCCTACCTTACAAAATGATTGCTTGGTGTGTAGATGTTCACTAAATAAGACATTATACACAACAGAAAATACTTCCAAGCAAGAATGTTTGAGAAGAAATTATGAAACACAAGACAGCCATTTGTAAAATGTATTTATTTATATATATAATATATTGCATATATTTTCAAAAATAAAATGCATGCACAATAAACATAAATATCATAGCGAGCAAAATTAAGAAAAATGGAAAATATACATGAGTAACCATTTGAAGACTAAAGAACTTTAAATTTCACCTTTTTCACACGTCATAGTGTGTATAGTGTTACATTCAAGTTTGTATTTAGGCAGACAAATTGCAGTAAGGAAAGGATAACAAATAAAACACACATACGCAAAAATAAAGACAGTTCTCGAATATACTGGCACTGTATAAAAACTGAATTGTTTTGACAATTCAGATGCTTATTTGATGAAGTGTAAAAGGATCTAGTGGCATACATGACTTGGAAGCAAATTCACATCAACGTTGTGCATTTTAAATTTTTATATGGGTGTTGCAAAAAACATGCAGTTTCATACCATAAATATAAAATGCTGATGGAAAAGTCTATTGTGGATGAAAGAACGCCTTTTCATATATACAAACATATAAACATTAGGCTATTTTTTCCCATAAAAGCAGACTCCACCTTTTTCAGCATAGGGAGCCAAACATATAGTACAAAAGGTTTAATCATTTAAAAAGCATATACAGGTTTGTCTCACCACTGTAATAAATGCCACAGATAACGTGGTTTTATTGCATTCGGCACATTTTTTTACAGTCACAATATAAAACAATTCAAAAGAGGCTTCTGACAAATAAGTTGTAACATCATCCAACAACACTGCTTGATAAAAAAAATAGAATATAATACAGTATAGAAAGCTAAAGAGCAGTTCTCCACTTGCCCAACATCAAAACATCCACTCTGTGCAATGCTAAAAATGTCTCCGTACATTTATGACCGGTGCAGTATGTGGACATCCTAAATGAACAGTACATGTCTTTTACGTACCGTATTGTGTATAGCACCCACTGCACACAGCTTCCCAGCCTTGTATCCTAATGCATGTTAATCTACACACCCTACTAAAAAACTTTGGCTCGTATATAGGATCAGGTTTCTAAACCTCGAGAGGGGATGTGGAGAAGAAGAAAAAACTCTGATGATATCTCTGAAAATATTACTAATTAATTAGCTTTAAAAAGGTACTTTAAGGCACATTTAGGCAGAACACTATACCTGTATGTTCCTGAGTTGTCACAGAATTATACTGGGTACATTACTGCAAATAAAAAGATACAAGGTACTAAAGAATTTTATGTAAAAATACAGCATCTTCATATTTGGTATATCATGCTGAAGTCTGTTAAAACTTAATTTAAATGTAAATTACATAGAAGAATCATCTAAATTGTTTATGCTGGAATACCAGCCAGTCATAAAAATGCTTCTACCAAATTAGACACTTTGTTATATAAACTGAATACAGCTTTTCACAAATGAAGCATATAATAAACCTTACCCTTGGCCACACTGTTTTCGTGATCAAGTTAATATACATGTCGTAAACTAGGTCACGCCCATGTACTGTAATTAGAATGTATAGTCAATAAAGACACAAGTTTTCCAAATGGCAATTCACACCATGAACTGAGTGTATCCCTCTGCTCCAGTCACAATGACATCCATCCAGATCCTCATCGCCTCTGGAGATGGAGCTACCATGTAGTACACTCTGTCATGAGTCTTGACACTGAATGTAAGTGATGGGTTAGGACTCTGAAGAAGAGAAAGGGAAAGTTGATGGTTTAAAACTTATCATGATGCATTTCAAAACAAATAACATTAAATTACATTTGACATAAACAGCTATAAGTGGAAAAAGGTGGTTACAAGATCAAAACCATCTTGTGCATTAATGTGACTCTGAGCAAGTAACTTAATCCATCTGTCCTGTAGTAGCACAATGACATGTTTTGTATCTCTGATGTTGGGATGGTGCTTGGGACTCTACACACAGAAAAAATGAGACTGATTTTACTGGAACAAGTTTGGCTTTTCAAATTATACACATTTGAAAGGCCTAAGTGCTAACCTAATTTTTAGTATCTTAAAGATGCACATGAAATTCCTTTAATTTTTATTGTAAAAAAAAATATATTATAAAACTTACAGTAATTCCCTTTTAGTAACCTTCAAAATACTCCGCTTGTGATGTAATACTTCTTTTTTTCTTTTTTTTTTTTTAACATCAGGCAATGTTTTTTGCTGAATTCTTTCCAAGGTAGTATAAGATTGATAAATATGGATGGCCTAAATATTATATGTGGTTTGTGAATAATGTGGGTGTTGTCTCTTTAAGAGACTAATTTACCCACCTGTATAAATTGGCCTACAAACAGTCACAAGCCAGGTATGGGAGGAGAGCAATGGCCAACTGGGTGTGGCAATAAGAAAGTGAAATCTGTGCCTCAAATGTTCACTTTTATGTGATACAATGGGGCTTGTCACATTTTTCTTTGCTCTTTTCACAATATTGTATTGTTAGATTGATTTGCTATGTGTTGTTGCTGCACTGTTTGTTTATAGATTTTGTTTTTTTCTGTTTATCATTTCACTCATTTTTAGGAGGTTTGTGGGTTTTGTTGTGCATTACCCAATTCATTTGTATTCACGGTCTAATGGAAGCCTTGACGAGTCGTATTGTATTTACCTGTTGTCTGTAATAAATGTTATTTATATGATTCTATAAAGGCATGAGCATTTATTATCTTACATGTGCTACAGTAGCAAATCTTCATCTTTTCAGTCAATTTAATTTTGGGAATGAAAAGAACCCACAGCGAGTAAGATCTGGCTAATCAAATGGGGCGGGTTGCGAAGCAACTTCCACAGTGTTTTTGGTCAGCATCTCTGATGGGCAATGCAATGTGTGAAGGTGCACTGTCACAATGTTGTGGACATATTTTTATGTTCTGATGCTTTCCTGTAGACAGACGCCTCAGTAGTTTAACGTAATGTCACTAATTAACAGTCTTCATGGGCTTTTTATGAACAAGTCTGTCAATGTTGAAAAATATGATCACTTGTCTCTAAACAATATGCTGTGATGGCTTGGAGAAAAGAAAAGATTAAAAGAAAAACGCTGAACACAATTGTAGAACAACAGAAATACACACTCAATCAACTCTGCATGATGCTACTAGGCAAATTGATTAACCAGACCAGACAATGCCTAGCATCATTATTTGATAACTACAGTACACCCTATTCCAATGCTGTTAAACGATTCTGGGGTTGTACCCCCGTTGTACAGTATGGCTGCATGGGATCTTAAATAATATGAGGTTCAAATGCTTAACATTCCATTTTGATAGTTTTAATGCAGTGTTACTTATTTTGCTGTCAGTTTTACCATTTAATAACTTAGATTAACTTTTACATTATGAGAAGTTAAAAATTACATTTTACATATCTAAAATATAACTGACTAGTCATAAGGTAAAGACTACAGGAGTCTTCCCATTGACTTCTACAGTGTTTTCTTTCATTTTCATTTCAATTTACATTTTGGCCAGCTTCAACAATAACATGGGGACATGACTGGAAACTTGTTTGTTCTACTTGTTGTTTGTGTTTGTTTCACACAATTGTTAGAAAATATTCTTCTTGGAAAGAACCACAGGAACATGGAATAATCTACCAATTAGTGTGGTTAAGATAAGGACTTTAGGGACATTCACATCTTGACCTGATGTTATTTTAGGTGACTTAAAGATGAGAGTTTGTTGGAGTGAATGGCCTGTTCTTGTCACAAGTGTTCTAATGTTTTTACCAAAAATGTATTTTTGATAGCTTTATTTTGAATACCAAAAATTGTTATCCCTTTTTTGGGTAGTTAAAATGTAATTATGTATCTCTCTAATTTCAATTTTATCAATTCAGAATTTAAGTGTATATAACTAAAACAGAAATTATCATGACACATTAAATGCAGAACACCTTGCCTTTATTCTCATTCTGTTTGCCAAAATCAGACCAGTGTTGGCATTTTGTCTATTTAAGCAATACCAACTTACTGTATATACTCGAGTGTAAGCTGACCTTAATATAAGCTAAGGTACCTAATTTTACCTACAAAAACTGAAAAAACTTATTGACTCGAGTATAAGCCTGTGGTGGGAAATGCAGCAGCTATTGGTAAGTGTCAATAATCAAAATAAATACCAATAAAATTACCATACATTAATTGAGGCATCAGCTCATTAATTGAGCACACAGCCCGGAATGAGTCTCACAGAGGCTGCACAGCACCACACAGAGCCCGCAGCAACTCTTCTACCGCCCGCAGACCAGACCAGTGTACAGTGGAACCTTGGGTCACGACCGTAATTCGTTCCAAAACTCTGGTCGTAACCCGATTTGGTCGTGACCCAAAGTAATTTCCCCAATAGGATTGTATATAAATACAATTAATCTGTTCCAGACCGTATGAACTGTATGTAAATATATTTTTTTTAAAAGATTTTTAAGCACAAATATAGTTAATTATACCATAGAATGCACAGTGTAATAGTAAACTAAATGTAAAAACATTGAATAACACTGAGAAAACCTTGAACAACTGAGAAAACTAACACTGCATGAGTTTGCGCTATAGTGCTATGAACAGTTTGCTAAAAACACTTTTTTTTTTTTATGAGTTTTAAGCACAGGGAAAAAAACGAACATTTGAAAAATCCGTAATTTAATAAACCACCAAGAAAAGTAACACTGCAACAATGCACACTAAGAACCGATCACTGTAAACAGAAGTGGAGGTTAAAATCCAATAGAAAAAAAGTCTTCATTAAATACAACAAGGTTAAAACAATGCTTGAATCTGTCTCTTTAAAAACAAGCCCGGTGCATTCTTTATCTGCCTTCTCAGCCTTATGTGACCAGCCCTCTCTCTCTCGCTCTCTCGTGTGTGTCGCTCTCTCTCTTGCTGCACAGGGAGAGACTGAACATGTGCAAAAATCATCGGCGAGCACAAACCGAAAGGGAAACTGGCTTGTTTGTATACCGAGTGTGTGGCTGTAAACAGATGCAAAAGTTTGCCAAACTTTTTGGTCGTAACCCAATGTGTACGTGTTCAGAGACATTCGTGAACTGAGGTTCCACTGTAACTGTACAGTACACTCCAGCTTTCTGTCGGGTTGGCGGGGGCAGCAGGACCTGACTCGAATATAAGCCGAGGGTGACGATTTTCAGCACATTTTGGGTGCTGAAAAACTCGGCTTATATTCGAGTATATATGGTAAGTGTAACCATTACCATATACAACTGCACACCAAATTATCCTTGAAACAAAATATTGTGAACACTGGTACATTAAGTGGTCATTGTTCATTTTTAACTTTCATTCCTGTTTCAATGAGCTTTTAAAAGGAAAAAAGAAAATGAAACATACATTGGAAATCATATAGAACTTAATGTCCAAGAGCAGTTAAACTGCCAAGACACATTATACCCTGTCTCTGGATAAGTAAACCTGGAAAAATATAGTCTTAAGGGCGACAAACTGAGGCAAACATTGAGAAGAAAATGGTGGGAGTTCAAGTAAGCTCAGTAACAGGCAGCAGTAATGCCTTACCATGCCTAAGACCGAAGAGATCCTACTGTACAGTTCCAAGCCTGGTCCCTTAAAAAAAACCAAACAGACTCAGAAGCATGTTTTCTCTAGGGGACACTGTGAGCTAAAGGTCCTGGTGTTCTACAGAATACAACCAACCTGGAAAGTGTGGTCATAACCTGGACCAAACATAATTGCTGACTGGGTTTTGAAAGGCCACTCCATGAAAAATGTTCAATAAGTTTGAGGTTGAAAGGAAAGTTGGAGCAACAGGTCTATTGGGAAGGAGGCAGACTGAAGGAAATTCAGATTTGTAGAGAGCTGAAGGTATGAAGGGGAGAGGTTCTACCTGAGCACTACAGCGCTGAAGATGGGAAAGACAGAAAACCACTACAGTGGATAAAGGTCTTTAACAGTCAGGTCCATTGGGCAGCTTGTGTTTTTTTGGGCAGCTTGTGTTTTTTAATTGTTTATAGGGCCAAAGTCACATGTACAAAGTATTTGTATGTGCTAATCAACATGTAACATGACACCACTCAATGGAGCCAAGATTTGGGAATAAAACTACCCTAACTTTAAACTCCCATACCTAAAAAATCTCTAAATATATTCAAGTACTGTATCAAATGTTGACATGCTAAAAAAGCCACTACTCATATAAAATATTTCTTTTTTTTTTACCTGTGTACTTATTTACTTCTACAATATTTTACTCGAAAAACATCATGTGCCAATATCTATATTGTTACTTTGTCTCCCTTTGTTCGTCTCTCCCTGTTTGGGAAATACACCTTTACACCAATATATTCTTTATATTGCTTATCCTGTGTTAATGTGCCATAATGGCTTGGCTGTTTAATGATACTGTATGTTTTTTGGGTTGAAAGCCATTTACCTTATGTGCATTCTTTAAATGGTCATAATAGACTTCTTCGATGGCCTGAAAATAAATGACTCCTTTCAACTTGGCTTCGTGCTTATCTGAAATAAAAAGGCATGTTTAAGTTACTCAGGAGTTTCCAACATTTTGCTTAAATTATTTCCAAATCAATTATCCCAGATAACCAATACATTGTTTTAAAGAACTGAAATAATATGCTAAATGAACGCTGACTAGAGGCAATTTGGGAAAGACCTGGAGTAACTGTTGCAGTACTTGTAATGGTTTCCATGTTTAGCAGAGGGTAGTTCTTATTGCTTTGGCATGTATAGACACTCCAAATTCTCCCCTTTCTTTTCATGTTTTCTTTTCCAATGGTACTCTGGAATCCTTTCACGTGACAATTAGATACAGGTAGGATTAACTAGTGACGCAGGATAAACAGAAGTTAGTGTGCGAATGCACCCAGTGACAGTCTAGCAGCTCATACAGGGTTATTTCTGGCCTAGTGTTCAGTTCTACCAGCAATAGCAACATGAGGATCACGCAACACAAGCAACATGAGATGTTTTTATTGATTTTTTTGAAAATGTTTGCAGTGGTCTGGTATTGGCCGCCATAAACACCTGTTATACCAGAAATATTGTTATCTCTGTTCTGCTTGAAAGCACAACATGAAAAAAATTCCAAGCCAACCCTAAGTAACACATTTAAAAAAATAATTAAACATTTTTACATTTCTTAATATGACATATGAAGGGTGACAGGATGCATCACCTACAAAATTTTCACTTATACCTTTACCTTGTAGTCAGCCCATTTTAGAGAATTGCTCTTTTTCTTTTTACATGGTGGTGTTGCCTGTGAGTATGGGGCTATCATCAGTTGCGGGACCCTGCACTGAGCTCTTAGGTGGTCTGAGACGTAGTCTTCATGTGGGGACTGCAGACAGACTGCGGATGGGCTCCAAGCACTGAAAAGGTGTTTAAGTGAGGAAATGGCATCATTTATGGCAAGTGAAGGGGTGCCAATGAGCACAGAAGCCTGTTAAAAGGTGAGAGCATGCTTGAGGATGGAGCAGTTCAAGACAAGTATATATCTCTGCAGCCCAGAGCCTCCACTTTGAAACTCCAAGTATGTGAAGCTGACTCCAATGGGCACCAGTAGAGTCTAGCAGTAGACCTCCAGAGCTCTCCCCTTTTACACTATGGTTAAGATTAGGGCCATGGGTGGGTTATCTGACTCAAATAATGGCAAGTACAGTCAAGTAAGTTAGCTCCAAATACTTGGAGCTCCAGGATGGAGGCACGTTCAAAAAGAAAGTGAGTGAAAGGAGCAACTTGGAGCCAGTTTGCTGTGGGACACAAAACGTTCAATTGCATTCTCTGAATAGTTATAAAAGGGAGTAAGCTGCTAAGGTTAGTGTTCAGGGCTGGTGATTTGCCTAGAGCTCTTAAAGAATTAATTTTCTTTTTGGAAGATTCTTCGTTGTTTTACACTTTTGACTGTGGATATGTGCAAAATTAAACTGATGTAACGTATTTTTATAAATGTATTTACTGTGCAAGTTTTGAAAGGGCATTGTGTTATCTTTTTAATAACATTTATTACTGCAATTTTATACTGAATTTAAAAACTTTAAACTATTTTCAACTATTTATTGCACAATAAAAGCACAACTTTTTGTATAAGCACTGTTTTTTCTGCCTCTCTTATTGTTGGAGGACCTTGGGGTGTGACAAGCAGTCACTACAATGTAAACCATCCTGTAAAAGAGATTTTTCTGGTATTTCATTGAAAAAAGAAAGCATAAAAGATTTATGCTTGCCCACTCTGGCAGCAGAAAAAAATTGCTCTACCTGTTTTTGTTTATTCCTAGTGTGAAGGTTCTAATTGACTGCTGTAAATTAATACTTGAGGCACACTAAATATACCTTACAATTCACTTTAACAATTAAAGAAAATAAATGTATCGTATCCATTTCTGCTTAGTTTCAATGTTGCCTAAGATTTACCTCTTAATTAGCTTGCTATAAACATATTTATTACCTAAATAACATTAAAATTGTGTGCCTGTGTTTTCATGCAAAAGCAGACCAAACATCAACCCACTCAATATAAAATTGGTCATACATTTTGCTCAAACTACATAGATGCCACCTCACGATTTTAGAACCAGGGCCTCTGTGTCATTTCTGCTCCTTTCACCTCCCTAGCACATTCCTCCACATACTCTGGAATAGTCCTTCTGCTGCTGCAGCCATCTGAAACTATGTGGTCAAATCCTTCTCCATGATTCTTTCCTGCCTCATTCCCCTGCCCCCCTCAAGCCCTCCTCCTCCTCGCAGGCCTTTCTACTCTTTTCCCACATTCCCTTTCCCTTTCCCTCATCTTCCAGAGGATTCTTAGGGCTGTTACCAATGCAGCAAAGTTACTGTTAGTTTCCTGCTGGAAAGTTCCTTGGCTTGCTAATCCTTCAGATCTGGAAGTCTACATTCTATAACTGTGTCCATTTTGAGCTCTCTGTTTTCTGAATCGATTGCTCTTCCACCTCTTCTATCTAAAATTGGTTTCAAGTTGTACAGCTAGCCAAGGAATACTTTGGGACTGCACTGTAATATGGTTTCTTCTTCCTACACTTCTATTTGCTGTGTGCTTTTCTGTGAGGTGCATGAGCCAGATCTCATCTTGATGTACTCCTTTTCATTCTGTTAATAAAAATCTGATTCAAAAAAGGATGGCCTTTGCAAAATAGCCCAATTTGCACCAACAACATTTTAATACCTTAAGAAATTAAAAAATTAATTTTCAATAGTTTGACTAAGGTAAGGACAATGATTAGTAGAATCAAAAGTGTAAAACTAATTATTTATAAAATACTTTACAACAGATTACAGAATTAACTTATATACTTAAGACAAAGAAACTGTTTCACCTAAAATATAACATAAAATGTGACCAGGAGACTAAAGAATTCTCAAGTTCCAGACATAGTTAAAAAGTAAAATCCTTTGCTTTACAAAAGGCAAAGGCAGCATTTCAGGAGGAAGGAGGAGTGATCATGAGCTTAAAAAATACATTCTTTTGGAACAGACGGGGCCTACTCATTGGCTGCACAAATAAATAAATAAAAATCCCACAAACGATTTTGCAAAAAAAAAAAAAAGAAAAGCAAGGGCTCATGCCAACTTAAATATTTTCTCAGGTGGACTTGAAAAATAAGAAAATGTGCCTTCCATCTATAGCAGACAAGTAGAGTAAATTACATACTCTTTATCCACCACCACTTAGAACACATTTTAAATACATAAATGTATATAGATGACATTCAGAAATCATGAACACTGTTAAAATATCAATGGCCTTCCTATTTTCAACAGTTAGGGCCTAAATAAATAAATAAATGAACAGATGCAGTATTTGTTACAAATTCAAGCCAAAATCCAGACATCTGGGCCACAGCACTAGAAACTTAAAACCATCACAGACACCGTTTTACTTATGATATTCTCTCCATAAACCAAACATAGGCCACTGCCAAATATTCTTGCACAGACATCAGTGATCCAAGGCATCTGGCAATTAATGTATACTGCAAACTAAAAACCATATACAGGTCCAGCAACTAAATAATAAATACATCATTCTTCCACAAGGTGGCACATGTAAGCAGTGATTGTTACAAGAAACGCAAACTCCATGGGGGAATTGCAAGCCGCACTTCAAATGCCTCATAATGTTAGCAAAAGTTTGCCTCCTGAGGTCATCAGTTTTCTCATCCAGTTACTTTAAAGATAATTTTTGGAGTATAATGGGCCCAGTGAGAGAAATTCAAACTTGGTGAAATATTTTACTGGTTAAAATAAAATAATCTGACTTGTTTATGCTGTGGCATGTTTGAAAATAATACTACTAAACTTAAATTGTATAGCACATTTCCCATACTCAGACACTTAACTGCAAAATGTTGTCTGACAGATATTAACCTAACGTTAATGGTGATTTAAGGTGTCCAATATGATAAAGGCATGCATTATTACCTAAATAACAAATTGAAATTGCATGAAAATCTGCAGCTTTTACCAGATTTTTGTAAGTAAATAGTGACCAACAGGGTTTGATTTTGTTAATCTTAGACATTTAGCCTGTGCTTTACAAAAGAACTTTATAGTTGTTCTGTGCATAATTAATTACAGCTTGTATGTAGAGTTTGGTTTATGACAGAACATGCAATATGTTTCATTCAGTATCTTCCTGACACTCTGTCATATTGGTAGAGCTCTACTAACAACAGCTTGCACTCCTAATATGTGGGACCGAATATAAGAATTTCACTGTTCTCTGTTCATAGGACAATAAACCTAATTCAGCAATCATTTACCTGAAAGTCTCTTGAATTTACTGAAATTCATTTACTTTTTATAGAAATCAATAAAAGGCTGATCCTCACAAAGCAACAGTAATCCAAGAAAACCACAAAAGCAGTCTGAATACAACAATATCAAAACAAACAAAATACAAGAAATGGCCATTACAACACCACAAAACCAGCAAAAGCTTCAATGTATCTTGATAGGGATTCTACAAGTGTCTTTAATTGTACAGGAGGGATGTGACAACTTTCTTCATGAGAAATTCCATTTTGATGAAGGGGTGAAAAACTATTGCTTCAGGTGTTGCTGAAGAATCTCTTACAATTGATGAGCGGAGTTTAAATCTTGTACCCAAGACTATATGATCAGTTGTCAGTTTAAAAATAATGTACTAACCACAGGCACGGCCATCAAGGAAGACTGCATGGCTATCAAGACATTGAAATTCACCATACAGTATAATAAATGACAGGACTCTAAATAATTTGTATTTATTGACTTTGCTCAACTGACAACTGCTTGTGTTATTTTCAAAACTGTGGATTAACACTGATGTACCCACCCTCAAATATATAGCGGTCAAAAAGTTTATGCTTTCATCCAGTTTGACTGTCTTTCAATCCAACTATCATGCCAAGATCATGTGAGCTAATATTCATTGTTGGTGTACCAGCAAGTTGAGTAGTCTTTGTCACTAATATTCCCGGTAAAAACAGCTCAACCATCACCTCCCTGCAACCCTGCAAACCAAAATCTAAAAGATCTCTTTGACCCAAAAAGGCAAACAAAATTAAACTGATTCAATCAGGCAAAATTTTCATAGATGATCTTACTCAAAATTAACATATCAATCCACCCACTTCCTAAACCCACTTTATCATGAGCAGGGTCACAGGAAACCTGGTGCCTATCCCAGCATACCTGTGTAAAAACTCCTGCTTTCAATAAATATTGTAAACTTCCTTTTCCCGAATATAGCTTATTTGTGTCAGTGACAAACAGCTCATATAAATAATAAAAATAATACATAATATATACTAATACCTGAAGACCTTTATAATATATTTAAAATCTTAAACCTGTTTTATTCACATTTAATCAAAAAACACCCAAGTCTTACTCCATTATTATTGCAAGAATAAAACATCTAAAACTTAAAATCTAACCGTATAAAAAAGTAAGGAAGTATTTGGATGACAGTCACCTGCATAATATGACACTGTCCGTCTGTTTCGGTCAAAGACAAACCATCTCTTCTTCCATGTTTTAATTTTTCCACCCATTTTTATAAGAAACCCCCGACATGTCTTCTCTGTGAGTGACACATGGTAGCAGATGTCAATGTTGTGGCCTGCAGATTCTATATGGCTTCGGAGATCAAAATCATCCTTCCTGACAGGAAGATATCGGGTGAGAGGCCGAGCCTAAACAAAGAAGAATTTAAAAGAAAATAATGGGTATATATGTTATCATGTTAGATAATTTAATTTCAAGTAACAAAAATTCCATATCACCCAAAAATATAAACAGTCCTGCTTTACAAAATTTGCTTATTTGCTGTCTTGTTTATTACCATGCACCGACTATATTTTTTAAATGAATGCAAATTAAATTAAAAATGAAGAATACTATATGTGTACCATACAAAATACTAAATAATGTAAAAGGATAACATCATACATGCCTATTCATTTAAAAAAACACCTACATTTATAGTAGCAATACAAAACCATTTATTGGTGATTATCCAGGACAGAGATCATATGCTGAACTTAATGGCACAACTATGTACAAATAAATTACATTTTTACCATTTGATGTTACTCCTTCATTATACTCTGGTAAAAATATGCACTTGTATCACCAAAAGAAATATGAAACTGTGACATAATGCTTTGGAGAAAATCCTTTGTTATGCATGTGTTTCTGACAATTTTATTTTTGTTTATTTCAACATATTTACTTCATTTTTAACCTTGTTCAGAATTTGTTTGCATAAAGCAAGGTTACAAAATTGTTTTTACTGTTTCATTTATTAGCTTAAAGAACCCTACCAACTTAAAAATATAATTTATGCTAGCATTTTCAGATCATAGTTTTCTATTTAAATTCATCTAGTGGGTGCAAGGGTTAGTGTAACTTCTTACCTTGTAAGGCTTTGCATTTAATTACACAATATACAGGTAAAATTCCATTACAACGAATATCTTTACAACTAAATTTTCATTACAACGAAGTATTTTTATGGTCCCGACAGTTTCCCATATGACATGATTCAGCAGATACTTTCATTACAACGAAGTGCACAAAAGACCTTGAAATGCCTGAATGAATCATCCACAGAGCAGTTAGTTCTGTGGCTGCAGCTCAGTTGTGCACAACGATCCCCAAACAGAGACATTGAAATTTTTTTTTTTCTTCAAACTTTCCTCATACTGTTTTTTTGTTGCCTTTTTTGTTTCCTGCAGTTTTCAGTGATACCTTTTGCTTATTGCTCATCCACATTTGAAAAACATCCATTGGAGTTTAACTCATTGTCACCCTCCTATAGAAACGGCAGACACGTAAATACGCTAACAGTTCATATTAGAATTTTTTCTTTTTTTACATTTTTGCAGCTCTCGATTGCAGAAAAAAGACGTTGACAGTGAATTCGGAATTTCGCCATCCACGCTGTCAACTTTCTTGAAAGACCGAGCAAAAAAAAGAAGAAAAATCTCGGGTTGCAAACGTATGTGAACTGCTGCATTTGAAGACGTCGAAAAAGCAGTTTATGTGGTTCAGTGATGCTCGTTCAAGAAACATTCCTATTAATGCAGCACTCATTCAAGAAAATGTGAGGTTTTTAAACTCTCTTGGGACCTCCCCCAACTAGACAGCACACTGAAGAGCATCCCGAAATCTGATCTCCGTGTCTATGGAAGACATCTCTTCGCCAAAGCAAACAAAAAGATATCGATGGGTGATGCAGCCTGACTGCTGTGTCTGTGTATAGCAGAGTGGCAGATCACACTACAATAAATAAGTGTGCCGTTCCTATTTCAAGCTGAATAAAGCTGGTTTTGCTCAAGTACTGAGACTCCGCCTCGTGTTTTGGGGTGCAAGACAGGGACTTATTGCGCAACCCCGATCTTTAATAATTTGCTTTTGTGTTGCTTTACTGCAGCGCTATGAGCCTGTTATTGCCCTGCCCCAGCAACAGACAAACAATCTTCCACAGATGCTGCAATCGCACTTCGGGACACATTTCAGCGTGTGTGTGTGTGTGCGTGTGTGCGTGTGTGCTGGGGGGGGGTCTCAAGAGTTCAGAAACCTCACAATATGAAGAAAACGATGATTCGGCTCCTGATTGATAACTGTGCTACCCACAACATGCTTCCACATTTAGATAATGTTTGCGTTGAATTCCTCCCATCCAACTGCACAGCAGTGCTTTAGCCATTGGATTTGGGCATCATTCGCACCCTGAAAGTGTATTATCGCAAGGAAATGATGAGAAAAATTCTCATCAGCATAACTTGTAGGCAGGAGGAGATTAAAATTAACGCAAAAGAAGCTATTGAAATGATTGCAAACGCCTGGGCGCAAGTTAAAGAAAGCACTATACAGTGGGATGCAAAAGTTTGGGCAACCTTGTTAATAGTCATTATTTTCCTGTATAAATCGTTGGTTGTTACGATAAAAAATGTCAGTTAAATATATCATATAGGAGACACACACAGTGATATTTGAGAAGTGAAATGAAGTTTATTGGATTTACAGAAAGTGTGCAATAATTGTTCAAACAAAATCAGGCAGGTGCATAAATTTGGGCACCATTGTCATTTTATTGATTCCAAAACTTTTAGAACTAATTATTGGAACTCAAATTGGCTTGGTAAGCTCAGTGACCCCTGACCTACATACACAGGTGAATCCTATAATGAGAAAGAGTATTTAAGGGGTCAATTGTAAGTTTCCTCCTCCTTTAATTTTCTCTGAAGAGTAGCAACATGGGGGTCACAAAACAACTCTCAAATGACCTGAAGACAAAGATTGTTCACCATCATGGTTTAGGGAAGGATACAGAAAGCTGTCCCAGAGATTTAAGCTGTCTGTTTCCACAGTTAGGAACATATTGAGGAAATGGAAGACCACAGGCTCAGTTCAAGTTAAGGCTCAAGTGGCAGACCAAGAAAGATTTCAGATAGACAGAAGCTTACGAATGGTGAGAACAGTCAGAGTCAACCCACAGACCAGCACCAAAGATCTACAACATCATCTTGCAGCAGATGGAGTCATTGTGCATCGTTCAACCATTCGCCGCACTTTACACAAGGAGATGCTGTATGCGAGAGAGTGATGCAGAGGAAGCCTTTTCTCGCCCACAGCACAAAATAAATAAAAATCCCACAAACGATTTTGCAAAAAAAAAAAAAAGAAAAGCAAGGGCTCATGCCAACTTAAATATTTTCTCAGGTGGACTTGAAAAATAAGAAAATGTGCCTTCCATCTATAGCAGACAAGTAGAGTAAATTACATACTCTTTATCCACCACCACTTAGAACACATTTTAAATACATAAATGTATATAGATGACATTCAGAAATCATGAACACTGTTAAAATATCAATGGCCTTCCTATTTTCAACAGTTAGGGCCTAAATAAATAAATAAATGAACAGATGCAGTATTTGTTACAAATTCAAGCCAAAATCCAGACATCTGGGCCACAGCACTAGAAACTTAAAACCATCACAGACACCGTTTTACTTATGATATTCTCTCCATAAACCAAACATAGGCCACTGCCAAATATTCTTGCACAGACATCAGTGATCCAAGGCATCTGGCAATTAATGTATACTGCAAACTAAAAACCATATACAGGTCCAGCAACTAAATAATAAATACATCATTCTTCCACAAGGTGGCACATGTAAGCAGTGATTGTTACAAGAAACGCAAACTCCATGGGGGAATTGCAAGCCGCACTTCAAATGCCTCATAATGTTAGCAAAAGTTTGCCTCCTGAGGTCATCAGTTTTCTCATCCAGTTACTTTAAAGATAATTTTTGGAGTATAATGGGCCCAGTGAGAGAACTTCAAACTTGGTGAAATATTTTACTGGTTAAAATAAAATAATCTGACTTGTTTATGCTGTGGCATGTTTGAAAATAATACTACTAAACTTAAATTGTATAGCACATTTCCCATACTCAGACACTTAACTGCAAAATGTTGTCTGACAGATATTAACCTAACGTTAATGGTGATTTAAGGTGTCCAATATGATAAAGGCATGCATTATTACCTAAATAACAAATTGAAATTGCATGAAAATCTGCAGCTTTTACCAGATTTTTGTAAGTAAATAGTGACCAACAGGGTTTGATTTTGTTAATCTTAGACATTTAGCCTGTGCTTTACAAAAGAACTTTATAGTTGTTCTGTGCATAATTAATTACAGCTTGTATGTAGAGTTTGGTTTATGACAGAACATGCAATATGTTTCATTCAGTATCTTCCTGACACTCTGTCATATTGGTAGAGCTCTACTAACAACAGCTTGCACTCCTAATATGTGGGACCGAATATAAGAATTTCACTGTTCTCTGTTCATAGGACAATAAACCTAATTCAGCAATCATTTACCTGAAAGTCTCTTGAATTTACTGAAATTCATTTACTTTTTATGGAAATCAATAAAAGGCTGATCCTCACAAAGCAACAGTAATCCAAGAAAACCACAAAAGCAGTCTGAATACAACAATATCAAAACAAACAAAATACAAGAAATGGCCATTACAACACCACAAAACCAGCAAAAGCTTCAATGTATCTTGATAGGGATTCTACAAGTGTCTTTAATTGTACAGGAGGGATGTGACAACTTTCTTCATGAGAAATTCCATTTTGATGAAGGGGTGAAAAACTATTGCTTCAGGTGTTGCTGAAGAATCTCTTACAATTGATGAGCGGAGTTTAAATCTTGTACCCAAGACTATATGATCAGTTGTCAGTTTAAAAATAATGTACTAACCACAGGCACGGCCATCAAGGAAGACTGCATGGCTATCAAGACATTGAAATTCACCATACAGTATAATAAATGACAGGACTCTAAATAATTTGTATTTATTGACTTTGCTCAACTGACAACTGCTTGTGTTATTTTCAAAACTGTGGATTAACACTGATGTACCCACCCTCAAATATATAGCGGTCAAAAAGTTTATGCTTTCATCCAGTTTGACTGTCTTTCAATCCAACTATCATGCCAAGATCATGTGAGCTAATATTCATTGTTGGTGTACCAGCAAGTTGAGTAGTCTTTGTCACTAATATTCCCGGTAAAAACAGCTCAACCATCACCTCCCTGCAACCCTGCAAACCAAAATCTAAAAGATCTCTTTGACCCAAAAAGGCAAACAAAATTAAACTGATTCAATCAGGCAAAATTTTCATAGATGATCTTACTCAAAATTAACATATCAATCCACCCACTTCCTAAACCCACTTTATCATGAGCAGGGTCACAGGAAACCTGGTGCCTATCCCAGCATACCTGTGTAAAAACTCCTGCTTTCAATAAATATTGTAAACTTCCTTTTCCCGAATATAGCTTATTTGTGTCAGTGACAAACAGCTCATATAAATAATAAAAATAATACATAATATATACTAATACCTGAAGACCTTTATAATATATTTAAAATCTTAAACCTGTTTTATTCACATTTAATCAAAAAACACCCAAGTCTTACTCCATTATTATTGCAAGAATAAAACATCTAAAACTTAAAATCTAACCGTATAAAAAAGTAAGGAAGTATTTGGATGACAGTCACCTGCATAATATGACACTGTCCGTCTGTTTCGGTCAAAGACAAACCATCTCTTCTTCCATGTTTTAATTTTTCCACCCATTTTTATAAGAAACCCCCGACATGTCTTCTCTGTGAGTGACACATGGTAGCAGATGTCAATGTTGTGGCCTGCAGATTCTATATGGCTTCGGAGATCAAAATCATCCTTCCTGACAGGAAGATATCGGGTGAGAGGCCGAGCCTAAACAAAGAAGAATTTAAAAGAAAATAATGGGTATATATGTTATCATGTTAGATAATTTAATTTCAAGTAACAAAAATTCCATATCACCCAAAAATATAAACAGTCCTGCTTTACAAAATTTGCTTATTTGCTGTCTTGTTTATTACCATGCACCGACTATATTTTTTAAATGAATGCAAATTAAATTAAAAATGAAGAATACTATATGTGTACCATACAAAATACTAAATAATGTAAAAGGATAACATCATACATGCCTATTCATTTAAAAAAAAAACACCTACATTTATAGTAGCAATACAAAACCATTTATTGGTGATTATCCAGGACAGAGATCATATGCTGAACTTAATGGCACAACTATGTACAAATAAATTACATTTTTACCATTTGATGTTACTCCTTCATTATACTCTGGTAAAAATATGCACTTGTATCACCAAAAGAAATATGAAACTGTGACATAATGCTTTGGAGAAAATCCTTTGTTATGCATGTGTTTCTGACAATTTTATTTTTGTTTATTTCAACATATTTACTTCATTTTTAACCTTGTTCAGAATTTGTTTGCATAAAGCAAGGTTACAAAATTGTTTTTACTGTTTCATTTATTAGCTTAAAGAACCCTACCAACTTAAAAATATAATTTATGCTAGCATTTTCAGATCATAGTTTTCTATTTAAATTCATCTAGTGGGTGCAAGGGTTAGTGTAACTTCTTACCTTGTAAGGCTTTGCATTTAATTACACAATATACAGGTAAAATTCCATTACAACGAATATCTTTACAACTAAATTTTCATTACAACTAAGTATTTTTATGGTCCCGACAGTTTCCCATATGACATGATTCAGCAGATACTTTCATTACAACGAAGTGCACAAAAGACCTTGAAATGCCTGAATGAATCATCCACAGAGCAGTTAGTTCTGTGGCTGCAGCTCAGTTGTGCACAACGATCCCCAAACAGAGACATTGAAATTTTTTTTTTTCTTCAAACTTTCCTCATACTGTTTTTTTTTGCCTTTTTTGTTTCCTGCAGTTTTCAGTGATACCTTTTGCTTATTGCTCATCCACATTTGAAAAACATCCATTGGAGTTTAACTCATTGTCACCCTCCTATAGAAACGGCAGACACGTAAATACGCTAACAGTTCATATTAGAATTTTTTCTTTTTTTACATTTTTGCAGCTCGATTGCAGAAAAAGGCGTTGACAGTGAATTGAATTTCGCCATCCACGCTGTCAACTTTCTTGAAAGACCGAGCAAAAAAAAGAAGAAAAATCTCGGGTTGCAAACGTATGTGAACTGCTGCATTTGAAGACGTCGAAAAAGCAGTTTATGTGGTTCAGTGATGCTCGTTCAAGAAACATTCCTATTAATGCAGCACTCATTCAAGAAAATGTGAGGTTTTTAAACTCTCTTGGGACCTCCCCCAACTAGACAGCACACTGAAGAGCATCCCGAAATCTGATCTCCGTGTCTATGGAAGACATCTCTTCGCCAAAGCAAACAAAAAGATATCGATGGGTGATGCAGCCTGACTGCTGTGTCTGTGTATAGCAGAGTGGCAGATCACACTACAATAAATAAGTGTGCCGTTCCTATTTCAAGCTGAATAAAGCTGGTTTTGCTCAAGTACTGAGACTCCGCCTCGTGTTTTGGGGTGCAAGACAGGGACTTATTGCGCAACCCCGATCTTTAATAATTTGCTTTTGTGTTGCTTTACTGCAGCGCTATGAGCCTGTTATTGCCCTGCCCCAGCAACAGACAAACAATCTTCCACAGATGCTGCAATGCGCCGGGACACATTTCAGCGTGTGTGTGTGTGTGTGTGCGTGTGTGCTGGGGGGGGGTCTCAAGAGTTCAGAAACCTCACAATATGAAGAAAACGATGATTCGGCTCCTGATTGATAACTGTGCTACCCACAACATGCTTCCACATTTAGATAATGTTTGCGTTGAATTCCTCCCATCCAACTGCACAGCAGTGCTTTAGCCATTGGATTTGGGCATCATTCGCACCCTGAAAGTGTATTATCGCAAGGAAATGATGAGAAAAATTCTCATCAGCATAACTTGTAGGCAGGAGGAGATTAAAATTAACGCAAAAGAAGCTATTGAAATGATTGCAAACGCCTGGGCGCAAGTTAAAGAAAGCACTATACAGTGGGATGCAAAAGTTTGGGCAACCTTGTTAATAGTCATTATTTTCCTGTATAAATCGTTGGTTGTTACGATAAAAAATGTCAGTTAAATATATCATATAGGAGACACACACAGTGATATTTGAGAAGTGAAATGAAGTTTATTGGATTTACAGAAAGTGTGCAATAATTGTTCAAACAAAATCAGGCAGGTGCATAAATTTGGGCACCATTGTCATTTTATTGATTCCAAAACTTTTAGAACTAATTATTGGAACTCAAATTGGCTTGGTAAGCTCAGTGACCCCTGACCTACATACACAGGTGAATCCTATAATGAGAAAGAGTATTTAAGGGGGTCAATTGTAAGTTTCCCTCCTCCTTTAATTTTCTCTGAAGAGTAGCAACATGGGGGTCACAAAACAACTCTCAAATGACCTGAAGACAGAGATTGTTCACCATCATGGTTTAGGGAAAGGATACAGAAAGCTGTCCCAGAGATTTAAGCTGTCTGTTTCCACAGTTAGGAACATATTGAGGAAATGGAAGACCACAGGCTCAGTTCAAGTTAAGGCTCGAAGTGGCAGACCAAGAAAGATTTCAGATAGACAGAAGCGACGAATGGTGAGAACAGTCAGAGTCAACCCACAGACCAGCACCAAAGACCTACAACATCATCTTGCAGAAGATGGAGTCATTGTGCATCGTTCAACCATTCGGCGCACTTTACATAAGGAGATGCTGTATGCGAGAGTGATGCAGAGGAAGCCTTTTCTCCGCCCACAGCACAAACAGAGCCGCTTGAGGTATGCTCAAGCACATTTGGACAAGCCAGCTTCATTTTGGAATAAGGTGCTGTGGACTGATGAAACTAAAATTGAGTTATTTGGGCATAACAAGGGGCGTTATGCATGGAGGAAAAAGAACACAGAATTCCAAGAAAAACACCTGCTACCTATGGTAAAATATGGTGGTGGTTCCATCATGCTGTGGGGCTGTGTGGCCAGTGCAGGGACTGGGAATCTTGTCAAAGTTGAGGGACGCATGGATTCCACTCAGTATCAGCAGATTCTGGAGACCAATGTCCAGGAATCAGTGACAAAGCTGAAGCTGCGCCGAGGCTGGATCTTTCAACAAGACAACGACCCGAAACACTGCTCAAAATCCACTAAGGCATTCATGCAGAGGAACAAGTACAACGTTCTGAAATGGCCATCTCAGTCCCCAGACCTGAATATAATTGAAAATCTGTGGTGTGAGTTAAAGAGAGCTGTCCATGCTCAGAAGCCATCAAACCTGAATGAACTAGAGATGTTTTGTAAAGAGAAATGGTCCAAAATACCTTCAACCACAATCCAGACTCTCATTGGAACCTACAGGAAGCGTTTAGAGGCTGTAATTTCTGCAAAAGGCGGATCTACTAAATATTGATTTAATTTCTTTTTTGTGGTGCCCAAATTTATGCACACTTTCTGTAAATCCAATAAACTTCATTTCACTTCTCAAATATCACTGTGTGTGTCTCCTATAGGATATATTTAACTGACATTTTTTATCGTAACAACCAACGATTTATACAGGAAAATAATGACTATTAACAAGGTTGCCCTTTATTTAAATTGGCAAATATACTAAAAAACCCATCTTTTTCCCATGTTCCTCCATGAAAAATAGTATTAACTCACTATTTTGTATATATTTACAGTTTTTAAAGATATACAGTAATTAGTTGTCCATTTAATTAAAGGTCTACTAAAAATGCTTCATATTTAAAATGCACACACCATGGAATTTGTTTTCTCCGGGACAAACACCCAAGTGCTTCATATATGATCTAACTGGGGAGCAGAGCTAACTTAAAGTTTTGTTGCGTTTCTTCCAGAATTTTTTATTTTTGAGCAACTGACAGATTACTGATAATTTTAAATAGTTGATATGCAGTAGTTTTAAAATGCTTGTGATGTATTGTGCTTATTAAAGCTCCATGAGCTTTTCACTGCCCTGGTTTGTGCTTTTAAACCTGCACTGCTGTTCATCCTTAAAATATTCTCTGAATTCGCTTGTTACGTGTGCACATCGGAAGATCACCTTCCAGATTTATCTGTGATAAGTGATCTCACCCCAGGGCTATAGGGGGGCACTGTTGCTAACAATATTGCAACTTTTTTTCACGCACAATGCAAGAAGACAACCAGTGAGGACTCTGGCTGGACTCTAATAAAAGATGGATGCTACACAGAGAGATGTCTGAATCCAGATCCAAACTGCCACTAGAATGGAGCTCCCGAGAAAGAACTGCTGTATTGAGCTGATAACCTTATAAAATGAGAGAAAAATCACAAAGACTACTTTTTGTTTCTGTTTAGCTGCCTTTTGTGCCATGGAGCACTTATTTTGTTTGGTATTATTTGTGTTAGGATTAAAAGAGACAACCCTGCTGGCACCCCAACACTCCCTTGACATCCATGAATCCCCTTCTACCTGTCCACAAGCTCAATGTCCAATAGTTAAAATGGTCAGGAATGCTGTTCCGCTACTTCTAAAATTTTAATTCAAGTGCTTCCTCATTTCTTACACAGTACCTTTTACTTTCTTAACCCTAATGGTAGACTGATTGCTGGTCATGAACTTTGCAGTTTTAATATCAACAAGTCCTTAATTAAATTAAAATAAAAAAAAAAAACCCCTCAACTTATAAATCCCACATCATTAGGTGGATTTCAATAATGTTGAAGCCTGAAAAGTTCAGATTGGCCCATTATTTATGTATAAATATTTATTTTATTTATTTATTTTATATATATATATATATATATATATATATATATATATATATATATATATATATATATATATATATATATATATATATATATATATATACTGTTTTACTTTCAGTAAACTTAATGTGTAAATATTTGTATGAACACTAAAAGAGTCAAAACCATAAGACATAAACTAAAAATGTTTCACAATGTGTCCCTGAATGAAGGGAGGCTCAAAATCAAAAGTACCAGTCAGTATCTGGTGTGGCCACCAGCTGCTTGAAGTACTGCAGTGCATCTCCTCATGGACTGGACCAGATTTGTCAGTTCTTGCTGTGAGATGTTACCCCACTCTTCCACCAAGGCACCTGCAAGTTTCTGGACATTTCTGGGGGGAATGGCCCTAGCCATCGATCCAAATCGATCCCGCTCCAGGGTACAGGCCTCGGTGTAACGCTCATTCCTTCGACGATAAACACAAATCCGTCCATCACCCCTGGTGAGACAAAACCGTGACTCATCAGTGAAGAGCACTTTTTGCCACTCCTGTCTGGTCCAGCGAAGGTGGGTTTGTGCCCATAGGTGGCGTTGTTGCTGGTGATGTCTGGTAAGGACCTGCCTTACAACAGGCCTACAAGCCCTCAGTCCAGCCTCTCTCAGCCTATTGCGGACAGTCTGAGCACTGATGGAAGGATTGTGTGTTCCTGGTGTGACTCGGGCAGTTGTTGTGGCCATCCTGTACCTGTCACGCAGGTGTGATATTCGGATGTACCGATCCTGTGCAGGTGTTGTTACACGTGGTCT
This sequence comes from Polypterus senegalus, assembly GCF_016835505.1. Taxonomy (NCBI): domain Eukaryota; kingdom Metazoa; phylum Chordata; class Cladistia; order Polypteriformes; family Polypteridae; genus Polypterus; species Polypterus senegalus. The sequence continues at coordinate 267,743,502 of NC_053155.1, forward strand.
TCCACTGTGAGGATGATCAGCTGTCCGTCCTGTCTCCCTGTAGCGCTGTCTTAGGTGTCTCACAGTGCGGACATGGCAATTTATTGCCCTAGCCACATCAGCAGTCCTCATGTCTCCCTGCAGCATGCCTAATGCACGTTCACGTAGATGAGCAGGGACCCTGGGCATCTTTCTTTGGGTGTTTTTCACAGTCGGTAGACAAGTCTCTTTAGTGTCCTTCGTTTTTAGAACTGTGACCTTAAATGCCTACTTTTTGTAAGCTGTTAAGGTCTTAACGACCATTCCACAGGTGCATGTTAATTCATTGATTATGGCTAATTGAACATGCATGGAAAACATTGTTTAAACCCTTTACAATGAAGATCTGCAAAGTTATTTGGATTTTTAAAACATTATTGTTGAAATACACAGTCCTGAAAAAGGTAGCGTCCTACCTGCGTTTCTTTTTGCTGACTCCCGGCCGCCGCTGGCTAACACGCCATCCACCAACGCCGCGGCGGAGCGGAGGAAACCACGCCCATTGAGGTCGACGCTGACCCTCTCTCCGTGTTGCGGTTCCAATTTAAAGAAACGCCGGCTTCTTTTGTGTGTGTGCCCACCTCCTAGGTGGCCACCTGGGCACCGAAAAACTCTGGAGCGGATCAAGCCCGTTTCTACTGGCCAGGAATTAATGAGGAGGTTCGCTTTGGCGCTTCCTATATATATATATATATATATATATATATATATATATATATATATATATATATATATATATATATATATATGGGGGAGGAGGTAACTATTTGCTGTATAGAACTGCTCTGGCGATTAAATGGGCGATTACTCAGCTGAGGTACTACCTGTTGGGCGGAATTCACCCTTGTCACGGACCATGCACCCTACAGTGGATGGCCCTCCACAAGGAGTCGAATCCGGGTCACCCGGTGGTTTCTTGACCTGCATATATATATATATATATATATATATATACTGACTCTTTTCTCCCTTGCCTGTATCCCCGGGATACCTTGGGGAAGGTAATGTACTGTTAATACTGTATGAAGCAGTGTACTTTGAAAGTCTGTTTTCACATACAGAATCTCAGATTGTTTTTTTGGGGGGCATAAGGGTCACACGAAAAAGGGTAACTGTATCAGAGCCAAACTGCAAAATTATCACAAATCTTTGAGATGACACTATGCCTGGATAAGGTGATTGTCTGGACAAATGAGACTTTTAATTACTTAAATAAAAAAAAAACTGACTACTAAATCATAGATAGACATGGACGGAAGACAGGACTCCTTTGGTACTGTGTCTCTCCGGAAAATCCTTGGGTACTGTTGGTTTGACTTCGTGTCAAATGAGCGGTTGCTCATGGAGTCCCGAATGAGGCACAATACCTGCATTGCGAGGGACCTTCAGTTACGGCACTACGGCCATGTGCTGCATTTCCCCGAGGGTGATCTAGCTCATAAGAGCCTCATTGTTGGGGACCCAAGTGGCTGGACCAGGCCAAGGGGTCGCCCACGTAACACCTGGCTGCAGCAGATGGAGGGTTATTTCCGTAGGGTAGGACTGGACTGCGTGTCTGCCTGGGGGGTTGCCAACCCGGAACCCGAGTTGTTTCACCGTTTGATGGGTGCGGCAACGCACTGTACCAGTGCATGCTCCCCAAATTGACTTGACTTAATCATAATGGTAAGATGCACCATATGTAAGTCACTGTATTCACTTGGCCTACCTATGAACTAAGGACTTAAATGAATGGATTGTATTTAGTAATGCAAAGAGTGTACTGTCTCTGCAATGCTGCAAACAGAGCTAGTCACCAAAGCCAATAAAGAAAAATAAAGTAAATGTAGTTGACTTGGACTTGTGAGGAAATATGCAAGGGGGTGGAGCCAATTGTGCGGAGGTAGCATAAAAGAAGATGTGCTGAATAGTGTAGTAGGTAGGATTAAAACAGGGAGGGAAGACATGATGTGCACTGTGGAGTGGAATGTTCTGTACTTATTGGACATCTGCTAAAGCTGATACTGGAGTAGCCTTAGAAATAAAACAGCATTTCTCCAAGGCCTTCAGTGGAAGTTAGTCAGAATTTGTTACAAAAAGCCAAATAAATGGTCTTCCCAAGGACCATTTACTGCTGTTAGTGTCTGTTAGTCCTTCCCCCACCACATTTGAGGTTGGTACATACATATTCAGAAAGAATCACAAAAGGCCTTAATTTTCCCATGAAAGAAAAACATGACAAAAATACATGTTCTGCGATTCTGATATTTTTCTGTATGTTTTTTGCATACTCTTGACATACTTTATTTAATGGGTTCCAATTTTATTTTGGAGTCTACGGTTTAAAAAATGGGGGATAACTGTTTTTTTTTTTCATTTCTGTCAAATGAGAGGCACATTCAAGTACTAAACAAAGAATCGTCAGTAGGTAAAGAGAGTAGTTTACTTCAGAGTCTTGACAAATAAACCTTTCACCACATCTATGGATTCCTTTGGGCTGAAACTGGAATCTCACTATATGCGAAACATCCTAACTGGGAATTAACCCTGGGCCAAAGTTATGCTACTCTGTTTATGGATAAACTTGGTACGTAAGCAACACTGAGGAGTGCTGAAGAACATTTAAATTGAACTGTTAAAGTAAAATCCTCTTCCAAAAAATATGTTAAATATTCTTTAAGTTGCTATGCCTATAGAAGCGTGTGCAGTAGCTCTTACTTTAACAAGAGTGAAATGTGGTATGGACAGTGTAATTCAATATACTCTGCAAGTTTGGTCTTCCAACAAAACAGGCCAAAGAAAAAACATTACAAAGAACTTAAAAGCATTTAAAAAACAGGGAATTGCCTTGGTTTGCATGATTTAAAAGTAATAAAAGTTAAATAAAAGTAACAGGCACTAGAGAACTTTTTAATAAAATCTGTAATATGCCTGTGGCCCACAAAAGACTTAAAACAGCCTTGCAGGCTAAGCAGACAAACTTTTTACTGGCTGAAGCATTTTCCAGTTTTTGATTCTAGAAGCTGCAACCAATTTGTAGTCTTGGAGTCACCACCATTTGACTGCATACGTATACAGAAAAAATTCTACATTATTAAAGACAAAGAATTAAGGATCTTTTGTTCTCAAAGCCACTCTTCAAATAAATCATTTTCTATAAGGCATAACATTTCAGTGGAGTGGAGACAGACAAGGATTTGCAATAAAAAAAAAAAAAACTCAACTGACTTCTAAACTACTGTCTAACAGAGGCTTAATTAGTCTGACTAATATGGGAAAGGCTAAACAGTTATATAGTTATTACAAAATAACAAAAACATATACTAAAACTCATATTTGCTTTCTTTAAATTTCTGCTTCCTCAAATCTCTACAGTTAAGAGAGTTAAAATCCAACAATGGCTGTTGTCTTTGTGGAGTTTGCTTGTTTTCCCAGTATGAATTTTCTCTTGGCACTCTGGTTTTCCCTTCATATCCCAAAGTAGTGTGTGCTAGATGAACTTATGCCCAGCACTCTCTCAGCATTAAAGGCAGGTAGGACACTGCCCCACTAATCGCTTGGCAAAAATGAAGTAGTAAATCACCTTCATTTAATGTATTGTTAAATTGCTTACAGCAAACCAAACAGTCATAATCACAGCATTCTTCAAATTTTCTACGATAAGCTCAATGCACTTACTTATATAGAAGAATATTTCTTTTTGGACATTTTCTTAGTGTCTGATGCCATTTTCAGGTTACTGAGGCAGGCCCTGGGTCCCTGCAGTGTCCTAGTCATACTTTTGCTCATGAGTGCACTTCTGCAGTCTGAACCTTTCAATTCCACATTGGGGCTTGATGGCCAAAGCACTTTAGTAACATGTTGATTTATTTTTTGTGGGGCAATTTTAAACAGTGTGTGTGAACTTGAACTTCTTGCTATTTTGTCATATACCATGGAATGTGAAAATCTTGCTATAGTTGTCATTTTCATGAATTCCTTCAGTTATTTATGTACACTTTATGCACTGAACATAAATTTATGATTTATGAACATTCATTTGCATTTCTGATTTCTGTTTAGTACTTGATGTTGATATATCTTTTAATGATACTCTTTGGTGATTGCACTGTATTACAAAATAATATGCTCAAAGGTGTTCATTGTGCATTTTTTTTTGTTCATTACATTAAGACATCAGCTGACATTTTACCATCACTACTGCTGGTAGAGTAATACATTGTGAAATGCATTGTTCTCTTCCTTGCTCCCTCAGGCTAGGGTTAGTATAATGGAGGCAACCCTTCAATGGTGTGAACTTCAATGTCTCCAGTTTTTGTTTCTTGGAGTCATCCACTGCCTTTGCATTCTTGACACCTGCTCTACCTCAAACTGCTCAGAAATACCACCAACTACACACACTTTTCTTAACTCTGTGAGACAATCCAAGCCAGGTGTTCCCAGCAGGCACATACCCTGACAACGGATTTTAGTAGAGGAACAGTGTTGTTGTTTAAGTGCTTGATCATCTCTCTCTGTCTCTCACTTACTAATACATAGACATTCAGCACTGGCTCCTTTAATGGCCTGGATTCCCAGGAAGTCTGTGCCCCTTCCGACATTCTGTTGACTCTTCTGCAGCATGTACTTCCCTAATTTGTGCAGACTCACTCCCAGATTATCATGTAAAAATGGCCATGTGTGAATCAGTGTGGGTGTGTGTAGAAGTGTGTCTTGTAATTCACTGAAAATTGTGTATACCTAATGGTATAAGCATATTTAAAAAAGAAAATTCTGGACAATTAAGGAAGTTATTTAGTGATTAAAATTTGCTTATTTAAAAAACCTCATCTTTGTCAATCTACTCAACCTTTTCAACAAAAGCTCACAAGAACCCAATTTAGTGAAGCCGGACTATAAAACTACTTACTTAAAGCAGGGAAACAATCAAATATTAAAATGGCAGATAAGTATCTTTAACCATGAAGTCATTGAGAAGGAATGAAATGCAGGAAGTTCAATGCCCCACTAAGATGAATCAAAAAGATAGATTTGGATAACAAACATTTTGTTTCCCAACAAGGCTTTCTTATCTTTGGTTCACCATTATCTGCAAAGCAGACTAAACATCTTTTTTGAACATGTATCTTTTTTAACATATGGAAAGGTTTGTTGCTTAACACTACTAACATTAAAAAATAAGCACCAGTGGTTTTCAGCAAAGGACATTTAGTGTGAGATGCATCACATGTATTTGACAGACAACACAAAGAACCCAAAGATTAAAATGTTTAAAAGGCATACATACTGTACAGACAACCAATAATTAATTTCTCAGTTTCACTTTATTTACTTTTTTGTTCTTGTATAAATAAACCTTCACCAGCACAACTTAGATAAGCAGAATTACTGTCAACCAAATATTTACAAACACTTAAGAGAATTTGATGGAGTCTTATTAAATTAGTCAGCACTATGCTACATTCACTTTTTTTCCTTTAATTCAGTGGCCATATTCACATCATCACTACACATTTTTTTCTGGATTCCCTCTACTTTACTCCTATTTAAGTCTAGATGTTTTCAATCTTTACAAGAAAGTGTACATCACTGCCAATTATTTAAAAGCAACAATGATGCAAAAAAATCATAACCTATTTCCTACTTTTTCTAAAATTAGAAAATAATATGTGACTCTGGAAATCTCTATTGGAACTCATATGGATCTCAAAGATATACTGAAGAATTTATCCTGTCTCACTTAAGTGCAAAGTAGGTATTTCATTTTAAAACACAGATACATTAAAACAGAGAAATAATGCTAAGTAACACATTACTATGTTGGAAATGATCTCAATCTTATGTGGACTTATTTTAAATTCTCATTATTATGTCTAGATTCAAAACTCAGCAACAGACTACAATAGTCTCTAGCTCCTATGCCTGGTTATATTTTGAACTGCAGTTATTAAGGATTATTGCATCAGATTAATACTAAAATCCAGGGAGGAAAAAAATAAAGCATATATAATATTACTATTAGTGTTACCTTTTCTTTATTTTAAAAAATTTTAAAACTTGTGCTACAGTTCCTGTTACTAAGATAATAGATTATTATCCAACTATATGTATTCCTGCCACATATTTTTATCCGGGAAGTCTAAGTGAAAATAACCACATAATTTGATTTGTAATTTATACAGATTTTTTTTTTAGAGATTCAGTATTAATAAGGATGGTTTAATGTAGATGAATTTGTTTTATTTTAAGTTTAAGATTTTTATTTTTATTAACCACAAATACTACAGCAAGAAAGTTTTATGTATAAACATATAATGAACTAACAGTGATAATGAAGCCAATGGCCTGGCTTTATATTTCTAAAGAAGAACTGTCTTAATCTATCTAATCTCAAAGCAATTGTGATGTTATATTTTCTGTGCATTTTCATATCAAATATTGTTACACTGCATTAAAATGAGAGCAAATGTGAAAGTAAACCAGGCACAGAGCATCTGGAACTGATAGGGAAGGGTAGGTCCTGGGATATAATTATAAGATGTCTGAAATGAAAGGAAATCAGAGATCTTGTTTTTGGCCTGAGGTATACCCAACCACAAGGAGAGGTCTTACTCAAATGGAGTGTGCATAATATTAAAGAAACTCATAGACTCAAGCCATCACAAGACAGGATAAGATCTTCAAGTATCCCTTGTGAACTTGCACTAAACCTGCACCAACATTCTAGAGTAATACCTCAGCTAATGAAGTAGATGAAACTGCTGTCTCATTCCATGGTTGTCTTCCAATGCCACTGCTGCCACCTGGAGCCAATCCAAACCAGGATCCTTAATTAGATGCATTAAAGGCCATTAATCTAGACCAATGGATTTTTGTGCAAGAGTCTCTTATCTGCGCCCCCTTTTCCATGCTGTGTACTAACTCTTCTCATGTTCAGGTGTTAACCCCAATAATTCTGCTTTGTGACATTTCTTTTCTCTAGCTTCTATCCTCTTTGTAATCTTCTTTTCAGTTTGTAAATTTTTTGCTTTACTGGCAAATAATATTTGTAAAAAGTATATAATAGTAATTAACAATAATAACAAGAATATCCTCCCACTCCCTGGATTATACTAATTTCTTCCAGATTTTTTACATACAGTACACTACAATGGTACAGTGCATCTGTCAATGGGGATAACAAAAATTGTTATATTGTACAATGCATTGAATTGGCTGCAGATTGATGATTTAAATACAACTAATGCTTCAGGATACTGTCTATGACTATAACCTCTCTTAAAGTATTAAAAAAAGCATTACCACAAAAAGAAAGCTTACAAGATATACTATATCATTGCTAATAAATGTACTATACCTGACCTGCATGTAATCAGCCCATGTAAATCTTAAAATCCTTAAACCTTTACATATTTAAAATGTTAAATATTTTATTGACTTACTCAAAATGGTTGATTATACTTCAATGTCAGAAATTAAGGAACAACTTACATGCTAATGGTATATTTTAATGTCACTTCAAAGTAAACAGGGTAAGGTTGATAAACCTAATAAAAACTACTGCTGACTAGTTGAAATTGACAAAGTGACAACAAACATTAGCAGTTCTCCTTTTGTGTAACACCATAACTAAGTAGGCCCTCAATAATAATTTATCTGTTTTAGGGACAACCACATACTGGTAATTTCCAGAACTCTCTACTGTACATCAGTGGGTCATGTTATTAGCATTTTTTTGTGAGGCTAGGAGTTCTAGGAAATACATTTCTCTACTATTTAAAGTGATTATGTTTAAATATGATATACTGGTGTCTCTGTAGTTAAGATATAGCTGGTTGGATAATGGATGGTTGGTGTCTCTTATGTGAGGACTCCTTTCTATCAATGTAGGCTTTATTGCCACCACAAAATAAAAGGAAATAGAACGATTCCATATAATAATTTTATTGTGTAACTGCATTGTAATACAATGAAATAAAATCCCAGAACTTGATGTTCTGTTAGAAAAAACTGATGACAGTGTTTATTGGCATTTTACCTGAGCCCTCTGCTTTTCTCTCAGTTTGACCTCCTTTTCAATTAACTTCTGCCGGCGATTTGTTTCCTCTTGCAGCCTCTTTTCCAGTTCTTCACGTCGACGTTTTTCCTCTTCCAAAGCTTGCCTTTTTGCTTCCATTTCCCGTTCCTAGACAGCAAGATGATTTAAAGAACATCAGCATCTGAGCAACAACAATTAAAAAAAAATTGCAAAATGATACTTCAAACAAGAAGTACCTTATTTGTGTAATAATATTAAACTGTATTAAAAAAGTACAGATTTACTTATAACAAAAAAACAGGCAAAAAATAAGCTTTCTTGAACTTCCTAAATATACCAAGTTGTTCTGAAAATATGCAGTAATGAAACATACAGTAAAAGAAATAAGAAAAGGACAGTATAGAGAACATCAGATATCAGCTGTATACACCAACTGCCGTTTAAGGTTAGTTAAGCAGTTTCAGAATTTGATTATTTTGTTCTCTATTTTGCCTAATCATTTTTTATATGTAGCATAGTGTCATGGTTTAGTGCCTGAACACATTTTAAAAGAGACCGACAAAGAGTACAATCAATTAGTAATAATTATATCCCTGTTTTATTCCATGTAGAATGACTGAATGAGTAGCCAAGTGACACACTGAAGAGTGAGCTCTTTTAGAGTTTTTTTTGCTTTGTTTGGGTTTGTTTACTAAAATGGCCATTGATATCAATATTACTGAAACACTTAATTGATCTTTTCATACCCTGAAGAGAATAAGACACAAAAAGGTATGTTTTCAGTCCAAGTCTTGCTAATAACTGAATATCAGGTACAAGAATTTCTGTTTTCTACTTTTAAAAAGCCAGAACAGACCACGTACCATCTATTAATGTTCCTTATCATGACATTTATGTTTTATTATTACTACCAGATTAAAAGATCACTAACAAGAAAAGCACACATTATGCAACATGAAATTAGTTCAATCCAGATTTTCAGATTTTGTTTGCTTTTTAGAGGGTTATTTTATTAGAAATAATACAGTAGTAATTTCACAAAACATAAGGTTTAAAAAGCATTGCAAAACACATGACTTAATGTCTAAAAATTAATTTATCAGTCTAGAAGAACACATTTATTTACCCTTGACTCAAGTAGGCGTGTCTTTTCAGCTTGAGCCTCCCTTAAAAGGCGCTCCATCTCTTCTATTTTGGCAACATTGGCAGTACTAGCACTAGAAATTTGTGAGAGACAGACAAAGGAGTTATAATCTTCCATATTTTGGATGCAAAATACCCTTTATCTTAAATCAAACTGATAATGCAGCAAAGAAAAAAATTCTAAAGGCTATATCTGAAAGAGGTGAGCACTTTTAAAAGAGAATCTTCAAAGCAATTGTAAGTTGGACAGGTATTAACAACACAGCAGGAAACAATCCCTTTTAATGCATTGAAAGATTGAGCGCCAGAACTTTTTGGCATCACTTGCACAAGGGATAAAACATGTGTTTCTAATCTACACATGAAAAGAAACACATGAAAAATCTATATGCCTTTATCCATATGAGGATGAGCACACATTATACAAAACCATACACAAACACAAAGACTTAAAGTACACTAACAGTTAAGTATTTTTAAAATTCTTGTTACCTTTGGTATTTTATATATGTTCTTTTTGTTCTCAAACAGTACTATATGGACTATGATTATTTAGGAATGAAGAATAACGTCATTAGAACTAACTAATAAAGCCATACTCCAGTTCTCTTTCAAGGACTAAAATCAGCTCTGGCAGACTTGTTTGTACATGGGCTACCCCAGATATAAGGCGTGGTTTTATGCTACAAATGTTTCTGAAACATTCAAACATTAGTATAATTGTGCCATTACTTTAACAAACACAAAAGGAACATGTCTGGTTCCTTTTAGATGAGACGACTATACAGTTTGACCTATTTAAATTTCTTTCATGCATGATTTACTTGAGCTAAGGGTCAACCTTGCCTTGTTAAATAATAATGTACTGTTTAATTCATATTTTAAAAATAAGTAGGGTTTTTGTTTTTCTCATGGAAACTACAGAGTCTCAAACTATGATTTCTCACCAGGATGCCTTTAAGTGTGGCATTCCCATATTTTGATATTTGTGTGGTTCTGGTCATAATGCACTGAATTCCTTATACAGTCCAAAATATTCTGTAATATCTGTAAACCTGAAGGTGGTTTTGGTAGAATTTGTAGAATACTGACTTTGACCATATACACAAATTCACAACTACAAGATATTAACAGCAAATTGCAAACCCATGCAAAATTTACGTACATTAACACAAACTGTTTTAAACACACAGTATATTGCCATGATGTTTTTTTATGTTTAAAATCCTTTACCAATATTACAGATATGTCCAAATGACAACAGAGGATCGGGAAACTAAAACTAAATGTGACAGCATTCCTGGGAAAAAAAAGAAAAACCTTGGGTGTTCACAGTTGCTGATAACTGATAAATCATAGTCAAAATAAGACAATGTCACAGTCTAAAATGGGTGTGAGCACCTGCTTTGTGTTTGCGGCTGATTTGATCACCTCCTATGCAGAAGATGGAGTGACAAAAATAAAACCAATAAACTGATTTTCTACATCTACATTTGTATGTGCTTAGTTAACACTTAACTGAGTTGTGATTTTTATTATGTTTAGTTTTTAAATCTCAAAAAGAAAAAAAAAGAAAAAAGTCAGAATGCAAACGTAAACACAATTGAGGTAACAAATATTAAATTTACGTTTTCTAGACCTAATTTGGACCCATTCTCAACACCAAAAAAGAAAACAAAAACCTCTAAATGGAAAAAAAGAACAATGTACTGTATACAAAAAAATATACACATGCATAATTCTGCACACTTTTATATCTCTGATAGAAGTTATCATCATCAATATTGGACAATCCCACTGTATTCAAAATGAAGTAAACTTATCCCATAAAAGAAAAAAAACTGGCTGATGATCTATTGTGGGTGTGCCTAAGCTTTTACAATTAAGCAAAAAATACTATATCCATGAATCAATGGGAGTACACCAGAGGTACACGCTGCTTTCATTGTGTAATGATAGGCTGGCATGCTAACAATGAAAGAAAGGAAATACAATCTGCCTCCTCTTTCGATAATTGTACATTATCCATTAGAAAGGCAAAAAGAGCAATGAGGGGATTTGGCTCAACAGGAAATGTGAAGGATGCCAGAGAAAGACTCAAGCACTGCCATTAAAAATAACTTAGCACAAGAGCAAGACATATGTTTCTGCATTTATCACATAAATGAGCTACTTCTGGTTTAGTTTTACCTAGCTTATTTTTGCATACACAGTATATAGTTGATGCAACACTTTAAACTGAATCTCAGTTTTGTTCCCAAATAGAGGTCAGATTTTCTCATTTGTCTATCAGGTAACAGTGTGGTGCTTCAGCATAGTTTTGACACTGGATACATCAGTAGATTACAGTTGCACTCTAAAGTCTCACATCAATATTAAATATGAACATATTTAATGTTAACTGTTGATTTATGCATGTAATAGATTTTTTCCATAAGTCTGCAGTTCACTCTCCTTAAGTACTGTGTGGTTTAAGTCCAATCTTGTGTCAGTGCTAATAGCAAACACAATAAATAATTACAGGGAAGAAATACTGCTGATTTAAGCTCCTTTATTTAATTTGTTTTATTGACCTTCTGGAATTAGGTTAGGTGAATTGAGGTTGCTGAATTGGTCCTAGTGTGAGTGGTCCATGTGTATGTGTGTTTGCCCTGCAATGAACTGGCACCTTAGCCAGGTGTTGTTCCAGTGTTGCACCCTATGATTGCTGGGATAGGTACCAGCTGCCCCGTGACCCTGCCCTAGAAAAGTAGGTTAGGAAGGAGGATACATAGATGGATTATCACTGTTGATAGAGGGTGTTATAATTACTGTATTTCATAGGTTCAGGAAGCCTGGTTTGTAATCCACTTTTAATATTGTCTTTTTGAAATCTGCATATTCTACAAATGTAGAAATGGCCTTTACTATTTTACTTTGGCTTCTATACAAATCTCACATGGTGTTATGTATAGGGGTTGGTTTCTGCATCACACCCTAAACTGTTAGGATAGACACAGGCTCTTTGAGACCCAAAATATTATTAACACTAGAATTACCAAAGCTTACAAGAAAACTTGTAAATCCGGCCCACCTTAAATCCACTCGCACGTCTCCATTCAGCGTCTTTTGTCTTGTAAATGTGCCGATAATCCCAAGCAGCAAGCAGTCTGCTATACTATCCCCCCACCCAAACACCGCTGGAGAAACTGCAAAAACCTCTCCCAAATGAACCCTTGTTTATCAGTAAGTCAGGTACTTAGGCTAAAAAATATATTGTTATTTGGAACACATGCATTTCACGTGTGTTCCGTGTCCACAAAGATCTGTGTAAGTGTAGGATGACAGAAATGTTGAACACATACCTAAAAGACAAACTTTTTCCATGTTTTAGTACTAACGCCAAAATGTAGACATGAAGTGTATAATGTGTGAAGACTGAAGTCCAAATATCAAATAAGCACTTTCACAAAAGATACAAATATAACACAACAAATGCCCTTTTTTCCCTTTAACCGAAGAAAAAGAAATCAGGTTAGAGTTGCTTGTTGTCCTGACGTCTCGGGTAGTATACTGGTTAGAGCTGCTGACTCCAATTTAGAAGGTTCTGGGTTTGAGTCTTAACATCTCTCAAATAAACGTTTTGAGTAGTGAGCTGTTCTTATTGTTACTATTATACAATAAAAGCATACATTTGATTTGAGTCTGTAACAGACGGTGTAAATGTATGGTACTTGTAAAGGTTAGCGTTTCTTTTTTATTCAGTTTTATTCTCTCAGTCGCATTCACACTCGCCCCGATCTGACACGGCCATTTTCAAATAAAGATGCACAGAGATGAACTCAGATCGGAGAAAGAGAACAGAAGCCCTCCCCGCAAGAAACGTCCACTCGCATATAAAAACAATGCAGCTGCACCAGGCGTAAAGGCGAAAGATGGCACTGTTTGGATACAGGATGAAGTCTGCCATCATCATGCCAATCACCTGTCCTTGAGAGAAACAGCACGGCTTACAGAGCTCACCGATGTATCATGCAAACTCATGTTTGTAATTATGTTTTGTGATGGTCTTTACATAAGAAGCATTTATATGTTACTTATATAAAAGCCAGATCAAATGTTACTTATCTTCCTACAGTGTAAAGTCACAAGTATACTGCAGAGCTTCCTCTGTTTGATTGTCAAGGGCATGCTCACAAATTACACGAGTAATGCCACGAAAAATACCTATTGACACTTTAGTATGCGAGCAATGGTATGAGAATGCAGTTAGACTTTTTTTGGGCACATACACCATGCTAGTGTTTAGATATGGATGGTGTAGCGTTGGCGAGCTCTGTAAGCCGTGCTGTTTCTTTCAAGGACAGGTGATTGGCAGGATGATGCCGGACTTCGTCCTGTATCCAAACGGTGAAATCTTTCGCCTTTACGCCTGGTGCAGCTGCATTGTTCTTATAGGGGAGGGCTTCTGTTCTCTTTCTCCGATCTGAGTTCACCTCTGTTATAGCGCATCTTTATTTGAAAACAGCAGTGTCAGATCAGTGACAGCGTGAATGCGACTGAGAGAATAAAACTGAATAAAAAAACACTAACTTTGACAAGCACTATAAATTTACAGTGGCTGTTACAGATGCAAATCAAATGTATGTTTTTATTGTATAATATTAGCAATAATAGCAGCTCTCTACTCAAAATGGTAAACTTGAGAAGCAGCCAGCATTGAACCCAGAACCTCTTGATTGGGAGTCAGCAGTTCTTAGCACTGCAATACGCAAGCTGTCACATCAACCACCTACTGTAACCTGCTTTCTTTTTTCTTCGGTTATACTCTTCAATAAAAGCGCACTTGTTTTGTTATACTTGTACTTTTTGTGAAAGTGTTTATTTGATTATTGGACTTAAGGCTTCACACCTTATACACATGTCGTAAATACGGTCCTTGGGAGTGTGTGAGAACTGTTAACATTTGAATCTGATGATTGTATATAGCGCGGAACTGTACTATGTTGTCCTCTGCATCTCCTGGAGTTCAAAAGAAACACCAACATGCAGCAAGAAGATCAGAACAAAAAACCAAATGTGGTCACTAAATACAACCGCATGAAGGTATGCAAATGAATATAATGTTGCATTAGTGCAACATTTTCCGAAATGTACAATACAAGTCATAAAATGAATTATTCCAAATGTCATATATACCTAAGTCTCTCTTTTTTTGTCAGTGCTGCTTTGACATCATAGATCAGAAGATGCATACAAAACTGAATAAAAAAAATTGACATCCACAGTCATTCTCAGTTACGCACACCACTCACATCCACATCCACAGTTTTCCCAGTCTTGTTCACGCACAAGATCTGACACTGCTTTCAAATAAAGAGGGGGTGTAACAAAACAAGTTTGTTTGTTATAAGACGTCTTTATCTGAAAACGGCATCAGATGCGGGGGGTGTGTGGGAGCTTGAACGTGATTGAGAGAATAAAACTGGGAGGAAAAAAAAAAAAAGCTAACTTTAACTATAAATTTACAGACGCAAATCAAATGTATGCTCTTATTGTATGATATTAACAGTAAGAACAGCTCACTACTGAAAATGGTAAATTTGGGAAGCAACTGATATCGAAACCGTATCCTCTTGATTGAAAGGCAGCAGTTCTTAGCATTGCATCACGCAAGCTGCCCTATCAACCGCCTACCGTAACCTGCTTTCCTTTTTCTTCGGTTAAATTCTTGAATAAAAGTGAACTTGTTTTGTTATACTTGTACCTTTTGTGAAAGTGCTCATTTCATATTTGTATTTCAGGTTTCACACCTTATACATTTCATGTCTGCATTTTTTCAATTATTACTAAAACATGAAAAACGTTTCTGTGTTAACTACGTTTTACATAGATTGTTGTCGACACGAAACACACATGAAATGTACGTATTCCAAATGATGATGTACTATTTTAACCTATAAAGCTCCAGCACTTCACTCGAAGATAAACACTGAGCACTGAGAAACTTCTTTCTGAAATGAACTGCAGTGGTGGATGGGGGGATGGAATACCAGGTTGCTTGCTTCTTATCGACACATTTACAGGACAAAAGACACTGACGGAGAGGTGAGAATGGATTTAAGGTGGACCGGATTTACAAGCTCTCTCGTAGGCTCTGGTAATTCTAGTGTTAAGCAGGTTCAGTAAATAATTATTGGTTTGAATAGGGGAACCTTTATTAAATACAATTTTTCTTAAACAGTAATTCAAATACCTGAATACCCTGAAGTTGAGATTTGTACTTGAAGAATTACTGCATATAAATAAAAATTATGAAATTATAGATAAACATGAAAAGTAAATTTATGTATAAACTGTATATTCTTCACTAGACAGTTTTACAATGGCAGTGTAGATGCCAAAAGACCAAGGACTTACAGACAGGATAAGGCCAGATACCTGGAGTGACAGTGTCATTTCCAATGAAAAATGGTTAAGACCTTTCGCAGTTTTACAGGAGTATTTTTAAGGGGGTCTGACAAATCCATAGTGAAGGAATTCAAACAGGGAAGTTTCAAACAGTGAGAAAGAGAGATAGCCAATGAAGACATTGAAATGCTAGGAATAGGGGGGTTGCGCGAGGAGTTGGAAATGCATTTGTAGATGTATAAAGACAGTGCAAATATCATTATACTACGTGAACTTGAAGCAAAAGGTGAAAGTGCTAAGACTTGTGTTGGAGTATAATTGTTTTATAGGTATTGCTCAAAGCCCAAACACTGGGGAAGTTACTGAATTATTTGGAAATTGTAGAGGGAGAAGTACTGCTCAGATTTAAATAGGCTCAAATCAAACAAATTGACCAGGACCAGATAATATTTACACTCGAGTTCTCAATGAGGTTAGCAAGTACCTATACAAGTAAACCCTTGACACACATTTTTAGGAAGTCAGAGCGTACTAGGAAAAGGACTGGAAAATGGTAAATATTATCCCATTATATAAAAAGGGTGATCTCGTGCAGATCCAGGCAACTATAACCAGTAAGCTTAACATGCATCACAGGTAAATTAATGGAAGGAATTATTACGGATAAGATTGAGCTACAAATGGCAAGAACAGGGGTTTTACTGAACAGTCAGCATGGGTTCAGAAAAGTGAGGTCAAGTTTTATTAACATGCTGGAATTCTATGAGGAAGAAACAAAAGGATATGATCAAAGTGGAGCTTATGATATTATTTATCGTGACTTTCAAAAAGCATTGGATAAGGTGCCACAGGAGAGGCTGGGCATCAAACTGAAAGAAGCGGCAGTTCAGGGTGTGGTTTGTAGATGGGTGCAGAATTGGCTCAGACACAGGAAGCACAGGACAAGCTCAGACACAGGAAGAGTAATGGTGCGAGGAACCCTATTAGAATTGGCCAATGTTAAGAGTGGTGTCCCTCAGGAGTCAGTGCTACGGCTGCTGCGGTTTTTCATATACAGTATATATAAATGATTTTGATAGGAATATAAATATCAAGCTGATTATGTTTGAAGATGATACCAAGATAGCTGGATTAGTAGATAATCTAGAATCCATTGAATCATTACAGAAGGACTTGGACAGCATACAGGCTGAATACATTAATAGGAGGTCTAAAAATCGAAAGTGCACTGGTCAGCTGCCAGACAGAAGGTTAACTGACCGAATCTGAGTTTATGCGGCATGAGGTGTAGAGTACAAGTCCAAGGAGGTTAGACTCAAGCTTTATAATGTACTGGTGAGGCATCATATGGTGTACTGTGTACAGGTTTGGTTTCCAAGCTACAAAAAGGACAGTAGCACTATAAAAAGTCTTCAAAAGAGCGACTAGGCTTATTCCAGGGCTGCAGGGAATGAATTATGAGGAAAGATTAAAAGAGATTAACTGAGCCTTTTCAGTTTAAGCAAAAGAAGATTAAGAGGAGACATGATTGAAGTTTTTAAAATTATAATGCGATTACTATGGTGGATCAAGACTGTTATTTCAAAATGAGTTAATCTAGAACACGAGAAGCTTGTTCCGGGTAAATTTCACACAAACATTTGAAAGTTTTTCTGTACACAGAGAACCAAAGATACATGGAATAAATTACCAAGTAGTATGGTAGACAGTAAGACATTATGGACTTTCAAATTTAGACATGATGATATTTTAGAAGAATTAAGTGGGTAAGAATGGTGAGCTTTGTTTGGCTGAATGGCCTATTCTCGTCTAGATTGTTCTAATGTTTATTTAAGTAGGCTTGTGTGAAGTATTTGCATGTTTGGGTCAAAGAATAATATGCTTATTAAATAGGGGTTGAACTATTAATACTGTGTGATGTAATGAATATTCTATATTTTTCTTACTTGTTGTTTTTGTTATTTGCATTTCAAATTAGATATCAAGAATGACAGGAAATTATACCCGATTTCTTAAAAAGAGTGTACAGAGGGAAATAAAATCTGTAAATTGCTTGGAATTTAAATATATCAATAATTGGATAGCATATTTTGTGAAATGAATTCGAATAATGTATAACAATGAAAAAATATTTAATACTTACAATTAACAAGTTAGGATATAAAATCTACAACCCCATAAATTACTATTTTTATGTGGATCTTTATTGCTCTCATGTTCCTTTTCTCTTGTATTTTACTTTATGAATTTCCACCATCTATAGCTTTGGTATTTTACTCCACTGTGCACTAGTTCACAAGTGGTTAATACAAAAACAATTACATTACACAATGGAATGCACATGGTACCGGCTTTGAGGGTTACTTTTAAAGCTTGACTTAAAACAGATGGCTTAAATTTAGTTTTACCCTTGCCTTACTTTTATAACAAGTATAGCCTTCAAATTTACAAATCTGCCATAAAAAAATCTTCTTTGCCAATCCTCCATTCAAATATTACCTTTCCTTTGTTAGCTGAAAATTTATTGTAATTACAGCACAGAAAATGTTAATAAAACCTATGCAACCAAGATGTAGCATCTGTCTCAAGAAAAACAGAAGAGCACTTTATTTTCCATGATGACATGTATTATATCAATTCATGGATATTTAATGGCTCTGTACATAAACGTATGTGCACACATGAGTTGAGTGCAGATGTAATTATAAACCTTCGTAAATGTTATAAATCAAGCATGACTTGATAAAGGCCAGCTAAGAGACTAAATAAATGAACAAGTCCAAGGCTGCCAGGTTTTCAGCATCCTTTCTGTTTTTTGACCACAAATCAAAAATAAGTCCAAACAATCCAATAATAAAAGTACTGCCAACTAACTGGTTAAGGAATGGTATTTTTGATTATACAGTATATCACATTCTTATTTTTAAAAACAAGCATGTAGTAAATTAACAGGAAGTTTCGTGATAACCCACCCTAATCACAGCCAGATAACCATCACTGCTGGCTAAACAGAGAATGCCAATACTTAATTTAAGATTTATTCTAACTCTCAAAAAAGCAAACCTTAAAACAAAAAAAATAGTACAACCGAATCTTTACAATGCTTATTACTTTATTTGACTTGAAATTTATTTGGAATTTCTTTCTCCCAAGGAACATAATCAATTAAAGCAGTAAATCAGGTAACACTTTAGGCATTTATTAAAATTTGAAACTGAAAGCTTAAAATTTAAACAAATATCTTAAAATCATTCCTGAATAGCTCAAATATTTTTAAGTTTTTCTATTTTGTTTTAGTTGCTTAGAAATAACACGCTATTATACAAATATAACCTGTCACATGCCTTTGTGTATGTACAGTGAGTTTCTATACAATGCAAGTAACGGTAGTAGAAGTAGCAGCAGTAGAAATAAAGTATCTTAAGTGGACACATACTTTTATATACATACAGAAATTTTCTAAGAATGTCAGGCAGTTACTATAGTGCTACAATATATTTTTACCCATTAAGTCCTATTATAAATCATGAGTATAAAACCCATGGAAAACATTAATAAGAGGAAAACCTACTGTTTACTTTTATTTATATATCATTTAAAAGCTAAGAACATTATACATTCAAGAAGACCTATATTGTATGCATGTTTAAAATTTAAATTTTACAGAGATAAAGCATCTCGCTATTCTAAGTAGTAGTCTATGTATAAATCACTTCATGCTATTTTTTTTTTTTTTTAATAATTGGACATACGAGCATGGCATTAGATGTTAGTCAAAGACTGAAGAAAACAAAAAATCAAATTACAAACTAAAATTTTAATAATCTGAAAGTTATATAAAGTTTAAAAAGGAAAAAAGCTAAAAACTTAAAACAAATTTACAATGCAACAAATGTCTGTGTCAAAGCAAATGTAAATAGTTTAATATTATAATTAATTGTTAGATAATTACCCTAACATATTCGCGGACATTGCACCTGCAGACCAGCACGCCTCAGAGATAAAGACTGCTCCGTTTCAAAGTCAGCAAATATATCCAAACTTCAAAGGGTGAAATCAGCTAGACAAGAATTCATATTACAAAGTCTTCCTCAGATGTTTGACCAGCATCACTGACCAAATGAAAAAAGATCATGATGACAGAAATTACTGTTAGAGATAGTGAATTCTCCTGAAGTTCTAAAAGAACTGTTTCCTTTTTCCAACTAATTACATTTTCTGTAATATGACTCTGTGTGCCCTTTGGTCATAGAGTCTGTATAAAGATATTCTGAGTAAATGCGTTAACCCTTGTGTGTCAAGTCAGAAAAAAACTCTCCAGAAAAAGTGATACAAATGTCACTCTGCTTGAGTATTTCAGTAAAAACTGTGCTTTGAATTGAAACCTAATTCATGTCTTTTAATTCAAAATACAACAGAATAAAAACAAAGAAAAAAAATTTTGAACAATATTTGAACCCCTTTGACATTTATACTGCTGCAATATATATTTTTTTATTTTAAACAAATTATATATATATATCTCAAAATGGATTAAATTCATTTTTTTCCTCAGAATTCTACACACAACACCACACCCCATAATGACAACGTGAAAAAAGTTTACTTGAGGTTTTTGCAAATTTATTAAAAATAAAAAAAACGGAGAAATCACATGTACATAAGTATTCACAGCCTTTGCGCAATACTTTGTCGATGCACCTTTGGCAGAAATTACAGCCTTACGTCTTTTTGAATATGATGCCACAAGTTTGGCACACCTATCCTTGGCCAGTTTCGCCCATTCCTATTTGCAGCACCACTCAAGCTCCATCAGGTTGTATGGGAAGCATCAGTGCACAGCTATTTTAAGATCTCTCCAGAGATGTTCAATCGGATTCAAGTCTGGGCCACTCAAGGACATTCACAGAGATGCCCTGAAGCCACTCCTTTGATATCTTGGCTGTGTGCTTAGGGTCGTTGTCCTGCTGAAAGATGAACCGTCGCCCCAGTCTGAGGTCAAGAGCGCTCTGGAGTAGGTCTTCATCCAGAATGTCTCTGTACATTGCTGTAGTCATCTTTCCCTTTATCCTGACTAGTCTCCCAGTTCCTGCCGCTAAAAAACATCCCCACAGCATGATGCTGCCACCACCATGCTTCACTGTAGGGATGGTATTGGCCTGGTGATGAGCGGTGCCTGGTTTCCTCCAAACGTGACACCAGGCATTCACATCAAAGAGTTCAATCTTTGTCTCATCAGACCAGAGAATTTTGTTTCTCATGGTCTGAGAGTCCTTTAGGTGCCTTTTGGCAAACTCCAGGCGGGCTGCCATGTGCCTTTTACTAAGGAGTGGCTTCCGTCTGGCCACTCTACCATACAGGCCTGATTGGTGGATTGCTGCAGAGATGGTTGTCCTTCTGGAAAGTTCTCCTCTCTCCACAGAGAACCTCTGGAGCTCTGACAGAGTGACCATCGGGTTTTTGGTCACCTCCCTGACTAAGGCCCTTCCCCCCTGATCACTCAGTTTTATACGACTAGCCAGCTCTAGGAAGAGTCCTGGTAGTTTTGAACTACTTCTACTTACGGATGATGGAGGCCACTGTGCTCATTGGGACCTTCAAAGCAGCAGAAATTTTTCTGTAACCTTCCCCAGATTTGTACCTCGAGACAATCCTGTCTCAAGAGGTCTACAGACAATTCCTTTGACTTCATGCTTGGTTTGTGCTCTTACATGAACTGTCAACTGTGGGACTTTATATAGACAGGTGTGTGCCTTTCCAAATCATATCCAATCAACTGAATTTACCACAGGTGGACTCCAATTAAGCTTCAGAAACATCTCAAGGATGATCAGGGGTAAACAGGATGCACCTGAGCTCAATTTTGAACTTCATGGCAAAGGCTGAGAATACTTATGTACATGTGCTTTATCAATTTTTTTATTTTTAATAAATTTGCAAAAATCTCAAGTAAACTTTTTTCACATTATCATTATGGGGTGTTGTGTGTAGAATTCTGAGGAAAAAATGAATTTAATCCATTTTGGAATAAGGCTGTAACATAACAAAATGTGGAAAAAGTGATGCGCTGTGAATACTTTCCGGATGCACTGTATATATAAATATATAGTGAAGTTTCTAAACTCTTTTGGAACCCCCCCCTAATGGGATGACACGACAAAGTGCGTACTGAAGAGCAATTGCCACGTCTGCGAGAGACTGCTTATCAATTCCCGGGACAACCGCAGGCTTAGGGCACTGCAGTGGAGAGCCACAGAAGCAACTATGAGCCCAATCGCGGTCACGCTGTAAGCACCTGTCATCGATGGGTGATGCAAGGAACATTATAAATGCAGAGAACAGTATTATCTCGTCACTAACCTGGTCCGACCCTGCCTGTTGGCTGTAACTGTGTATAGGAGAGTGGTTGATCCAGCTACAATAAATAACTGTGCTGTTCCTGTTTCAAGCTGAATAAAGCTGATTTTGCTAAAGTACTGAGACTCAGCCTCGTGTTTTAGGGTGCAAGATAGTGGTTATCTAGTGGCTATATAATCTGTTTTTTTTTCCTTCACAGTAACACATTAATGCATTCTACAGAGGTGATTCATGCTTATAAATAAATAAATAAATAAATAAATAAATGCATGCTTATGGCTACTTATTGTGGAGCATTTAAATCTGGGATATGTTATTTTAAACAATACTACTTCCTTATGGCAGCCGGAAAATCGAACCATTCAACACTATTACAATCCACTTAACTTGTCCATGGTTCTATTAGGCAACTGCTCCTCCCTCTGGTAAGTCTCCCAGAAATCAAACCCCCATTACAACTGCCCTCCCTTTCTACAGTGATATTCTATCACTTTTAAGAGTCATTAAACAAAGCTTACCCATGTTATAGACAAATCCTTCCACAGGAGCAGTTTTGCCAGTAATCTGCCATAATCTCTTTATGTCGACAACTTAACTTGTCTGCAGCTAACTTCATAAAGCAAAGCCAAGATACATGTGGGGTAGTTTTAGTTTTAACAGGAAACAACATATCACTTACAAATGTCACCAACAACATAATTATACCTGGTTCCTCTAGGGATTTTAGTAAGCAAGTCTCCTGCCTGTCTAAAACTCATTTACTGCATTTCTTTCAGAAAGTGCCAAGCTATTTATGTAGATGAAACATGGAGAAAAAATTTCATATGGTTTGAAGAAGCATGTTGGAGCCAATTAAAAAAAATCATATATAGCCTATTGCACAACATTTCACAACTCTTGGTCATAACCACAATGATCTATTTTTATTCACTCACAGGGTTTCAAAGATACCTTTCAAAGACAACCAGAACAAGCCAATCTTTTTTGACATTCACTCTTGTTCCTCACTCTTTATGTCTCCTTCTGGCTTGTTCCCTCTTTCCTATATAATCTGTTTTTTTTTCCTTCACAGTAACACATTAATGCATTCTACAGAGGCAAAATGTTAGGTCTCTCATCATTTTTTTCTTTTTTCAACTTGGGAATAGCTTTTGCTTGTTTTCCCTTTCCACATATACATTAACATAGCCCCTCACATATACATAACGTCATGGATAATAAGAGTTCCCAGAAAAAAAAATGAAAAGAGATAACAATCAAATGCAAGAAAATCCAAAAAGTAATACAACACTATGTTAAAACACCAAATTATTTCAAAGCACTGACCTCTCAACCACAATTTTTCTGTAAATTTTCCTCTATACTATGAAGAACAAATTCAGGATTTACCACTTCAAGTTACTGTGCATTTCCAGGCAAAGATATCTTTGGTGGTGATGGTGTTGGCATAGGTTGTGGGAGGAAAACACTAATACATAAATTCAAGCAAAATGTCATCAACAATCTCTAAACTAAAAACATTCATCATGATTTGTGGAAGAAAGTATTTTTTGAAGCCTCAGATTTTCTATATCTTAGTGATTCTCAAATCACAAAGCAATGAGCAGTTCACATTTTTGTTGAAGTGCCCTAATGAACATTTTAATCTTTGGCCACCTGGGGGCAGATTAGATTCTTTTTTTTTCTTCCAATGTGTCAAGCTTGTTACTGATGCCATGTATTAAACAAATTGTCCCACAAAATCATGACAAATTGACATTGTCTGCATGAAAACTATAATCAAATTCTAGAAATGTAACATTTACCTTGAGACATTATCGGGAGAGCAAGCAGAAATGCTGGTTTCCATACTATCAGAGCTATCGATACTCAGTGTATCAAATGCACGCTCCTTGTATCCGTTGTCAGCATAATGGAAAGAATCCAAATAAACATTAGATTCAGATGCCGTTCTGTTATAAAAGTCAGGCAAACGTTGTCTTTGTTCTTCACTCATATGGTCATGATTATGCCCTAATGGAAAATGGAAAGAGAAGGGGAAAGAAAAAAAGGTCGGTTACACTGTTTTTGAAGTACTTAGGATGCATTACCCCATAGCACAGAGGAAACATAGAAGCATTTGCCATATGAAATAAAAAGGTGTAAAAATGTATAATGTTAAAAGTGATATATGTTTTATGACTTCAAGGCTACCCTCTAAAATTATTTTATGACATTTCACAGAAAGAATATTACACAGAAACAGCATTTTACCTACGATTAAAAGGATAATTTCCATCTTAATGCCAATCACTTAAATAAACAAAGGCTGCATCAGTACTTTTTAACTTTTTGTTTTTCAAGGACAGTTTTAAATGAAAAGAAAATGAAGCAAATTAAGAGATTGTAAATAAGACATAGAGCAAATAGCTTAAAATTAAAATTTAGAGCAGCAGACTTAAAAACAAGAGTTTTGAATATAAAGCACAATAACAAACTTTTTTTAAGTATTCATTTGCCCCATAAGCAATGCTGTTGGGCATTAGATGAAAAACAAAAGCACTGAAGCGTATCTAATATTAGCTGTGTTTCCTGGCTTTGGCAATGGGCTTCACTTATATGTAGTGTCATCGGTCAATCTGATGTTTCAGAAGTACTATGTAATTACTGCAAAATTTGTATTTTTTTTTAACCAGGAGCGAACATTAGTTCATTTGAGCTGCTTACTGTTAAACATGCTATACACAATTGTCCTTGAGTGGAACGTTTCTGCTGTAGATCAATTCCCGATTTTCCTAGTGACTTGGCTTTTGTTGATGGTAACTGCAAACCAGAATTTTACAAGAAAGTGTATTCATTTGAATTGAAACACGTAGTCAGTAGGAACACCTTGATGGTGTTGGTGTGAAACAGACTGTAGCAGACTCTGTAGTAAAGGACTTTGTCAATATCAGTGTTCGGCAGATTAATTCAAAGCTAAAAACAGATACAAATCTTAAATCTCCATTATCATCAAAGCCTAAAATTGGTACTGCTTAATTACACATTGGGTTCTAAAAAATTGCCTACCAAAAAAAAAAAAAAAAACACGAATTACTTGTACTCACTTAAAAGCACCACCCTGTTCTCCTCTTATCATATTTTGAAAAACAGCATCCCTATCAGCTCCAGAAAAAACTGACACTTCTATCTGTTCAGTCAATGCTTGGCTCATTAGTTAATGTTTTGTTTTTAACTTCTGTTGTTTTTTTTTTTCTTTCTAAAGTGTTTAATGTTGATTAGTGCTGGGCGATATGACCAAAATTCTATCTCACGGTATTTTTCAAAATTATACAGTATTTTTTCCCCATGCATGAGTGGATGTTAACAACATTTGCCACTGCAATTGCTGCAGTAGACTGGCTAAGAATAACCTATTCCACTGTCATGAGAACTGTACATTGTACAGAAAAACATATTGATGTGCACACGTGTATTAATACAGGTTTGCATGACCCCATAAAGTGATAGTTTTCAAGGGGGTGGCACTAATGAAGAGAAGGAATCACATTGCATGACAGGTGCAATCAAAACATAGAACCTTTTTATTTAACTAATTTTTCAAACAACTTAAACTATTATTTTAACAACATATTTTCAACCATCCAAAGAGGCTTAGTAAAATATCCAGAGGTGCTTGTCAAAAGCTGTATTGCACTGAACATGTCTTAGAAAATAAAAAAAATAGTACATATTTTTTGTAAACCAACTACACTTTTTGTTAATGTTAACAATCTCTGTCCACTGACACGTTAAAGTGACTTTTTAAACAACTTTGCCATCATTAAACTGCATAACATTTAAACTAATAAATAATAACAATAAAATAAATAATAGTGCAACTTCCAGTAATAATACTATTACGTCAAGGCTTCAAGCCCAGGTACATTACACAGTATTCAACAAAAAAAAAAATAAAATAAAATAAAACAAGTGCAACTTGGTGATGACATTTTTACCAACTGAATCATCATTATGGCAAATTGCATTAATATGTACCTTGCTTTAAGCTAAGCTATATACATAAATAATAAAACTGCAACTTGCATTTATAATGTTATTTGTGGTATATCAGGTCCGTGACTTCCAAAAAAAACGGCCAATTTTTAAATACAGTTCGCCGTGTCTGTCTCCATGGGCGCAATTGCATGACCGCGGGGAGTTGATGAGGTGATTGGGGCAAGTCACACCTGCACGTTCTCAATTGGTTCATCGGCTTTCTGCGGTGTGTGATTAAGGCAATGTAACCACGGAGACATATATTTATAGGCTGACAGGATAGGAGGAAAGAAAAAAGAAAAGATAGAACAGCAGGAGGTTAAAGAAGGGAAATGGCAGTCATGGGAGATGATCCAGACACCAGGAAGGAGAGGGCAGCATGAGCTGGGTGAGCCGGGGAGACAAAAGGTGGTGGGTTGCGATCAGATGAGGAGAGAGACTTCATTTTAACCTCTATTTTAAAAGATTTATTTATTATGGATTTTGTCCCCATGTTTCACTGGTTTTATGGATTTGCTATTTATTTGGGTACTGTATTTTTTAACACTGCACAATGGACACTTTTGGTTTTACTTTTGACTGTTTTTTTTTTTTTTTAATTTTATTGATCTTATTGAAATCACACAACATTCCATACAAATAGATCAATTTTATAAGAATAGGATTGAAAGCAAATCAACCCCCACCCTTGAGAAAGAGAGCACGGGCAGCAGAATAAAACTTAAACCTAGTAAAAATAAGTAAATAGATACATTAATAAGTGAATACAGATAAATGGAGAAGAAAAAGAAAATGGGGAGTGAATCTGCTTTCTCAGTGCTTTAAAAGCTTATTCTAGAATGTGATTGATTAGATCCTACCAGATTTTGAAAAATGTCTGCACATATCCTCTAAGTGAGAATTTTATTTTTTCCAATTTCATCCAATATATAACATCAGTTACCTACTGACTTAAAAGGGGAAAGTTAGGATTCTTCCAGTTGAGCAAGGTAAGTCTGCATGTCAATAGTGCAGTAAAGGCAATCACAGTGTGTTTGTCCTTCTCCACTTTAAGCCACCTGGGAGTACACCAAATACAGCTGTTAATGGGTTAGGAGGGATTGTGACACCAAGGCTGTCTGAAAAGGCATTTAAAAATTTTGGTCCAGAGTGGTGTTAATTTGGTGCAGGCCCAAAACATGTGACCCAATAAGGCTGGAACTTGATTGCAGCGTTCACAGGTTGGATCTTGTCCTGGAAACATTTTGGACTATTTTAAGTGAGACAGATGTACTCGATATATAATTTTGCGTTGAATAATTGCATGCTTTGCACATATGAAGCGCGAGCGAATTCTCTGCATTGCTACGTTTCACTCTTTTTCTGAGATGTTGAATGAGAGTTCCTTTTCCCACTTACCTCTTGGATCTTTGAAAGGGAGGGACTGTAAAATGGTTTTATATATTGCAGAGATGCTGTCTAAGTCTTTGAAACTGATCAATATTTTTTCCAGCATAGGTGAGGAAAATTGGGCAAATTCTGTTTAACAAAGTTTCTAATTTGAAGATAGTGAAAGAAATGTGTTGCTGGAAAGTTAAATTTAGAATGTAATTGTTCGTAGGATGCAAAGACATTGTCTATGCACAGATCTCTAAGTGATTTAATCCCAAATGTTTTCCAGACATTAAAAACTGCATATGTTTGCAAGGGTTGGAAAAAGGTTGTTCTTGTGCAGAGGTGCCACAGATAAAAGATTCTCTATCTTAAAATGCTTCCTACCTTGGTTCCATATTCTGCGTGAGCGAAGCACTATTGGGCTGTTAGTATATTGGCGATAACTTGCATTTATAACTGTCACTGTTACAACTTTCCACCATCCCCTGGCTTCAATGAGATTTGTCAGCTCATCTCGGTCATAACTGTCAACGGTGGTTCAACAGACTCCCATGTGGGAAGAGAGAGTCTGTAGGGGACTGGCATCGTCACACTATTACACAGTATTCAAGTATTCGGAAAAAATAAATAAATAAAACAAGTGCAACTTGGCTTGCAGTATTATTCAGTTTTATAGAAACAGTATTCACACATTTGAACCTAATAATGGTCCACATTTCGGCAAAAGTTCTGTGTCATCATGTTCAACTCTATCGTCTGCTACAGCTTCAGTTTTGGAATGTTCTCTGTCTATTTTCACCGCTCAATACCTCCAGTAACGCATATACTCTGTTGCATGCGTGTTGAGCGGTGTAGCAGTGAAAAAGGTCCCCCCTTAAATAGTTTCCTGCTGCGCCACATTCAGAACGTTGTTTAGGCTATTTAAACTGGTGCTGCGGTATAAGAAAAATCCATATCATAACAAAAATAAAAAACGGTTTTTGGTATAAATAGGTATACCTCCCAGCACTGATATTGATTGGTACTACAAACTTAATGACGATATGCAGGTGAACAACTGTGTTGACTTTTTCAAATATGTAAGACTATGCCTGGTGAAAAAAAGTAGTATAATTAGTTTATCTCAGATATACTGTCACATATGGTGTACATATTAAAGTGAAGTCAATGCTTGGCCAAGAGCATTATGCAACCACTGTTCGTCTGCTCAAATCTCACTTCGTTGATTATGTCAAATATAACATTGCAATAGGCAGTGTTAAGCAAAACAGGCAAGTTTAATTTTTTAATACATTATGCTTCATGTGCAAGTTTGCACACGAAAGACCTGTGATGGGGTCAATTTGTGCAACAGAGGGGTGGGGATGGATCAATTTAAAGGTGTGGAAGGAAATAATTTGAAACAGGCACTCCCCACTGGAATGCCCCGATTTAAGCAATAAAACACAGGCAGGAGAAAGTGTCAATCATTATTCTTTATCCAAATCTTGCAAGAGGCAACAAGTGCATATCTTATTAGCAACATGTTACAAAGAAAAAAGTGTCCTCTGCTCTATATGTGTACAATTCTTTGATTAGGTCACTACTCAAAAAAGGAATTCATTACATAATAAGAAAACTTTTAACAGTATTGGTTACACCTAGTTGCTAATGGGACATGGCAAATGTTGCTGCCTTAAATGACCACAATTTGATTGATAGTCTTGTTAGCTATAGGATGTATATGACATTTTAAATGCATTATTTTTATTCTTATTTTAGAAGACTTGCGAGTTCCATCCAGATTTATCCTGTTTTTAAAAGAAAGAGGAAGAAGATCTAATATAATATTTTCTCTTAAGTGGTTACATAAAATAGCAAGAAGTACATTTATCACAGTGAATAATAAAATAAGAGCATCAGCTTTTAAGCAAAAGCTCAGAAGGATATGAGACTCAGATACATGCTAGGTGCACATTGGACCAAAATTCAAATTCAACTCTTACAAAGACATCATTAGAGGCAGGTGTTGGAACATTGTACCATAAAAACTAAATGCTGGAGTAACAGTCTTAACGACCTAATCTAACGAGTAAGCACAGCTTGTGTATCAAAAAGCACAACAAATGGAATTTTATCATAATAAAACCTCCTGGAAAGAGACATGTGCCACATGCAGTATTGACAGTTAAAAGTTTATTTGGGGACATCTAGATTTTACTGAAGTTCATTAAATAAACAAACACATAAACAGAAAAATAAATATGTATATAAACACAACCATGGTCCAAACACACACACACACACACAGATACCAAAATGACTAAAAAGGAAGAAAATGTAAAAACTTCTGACTTGGCAATCCCAGTCCCAGTGAGGCATTATACACACATATTACTGTTGGTATACAAAGGAGCCCAAGTAACACTACCTGGTATACTTCTACTGTATAATTTGTTGTCTGAAAGCTGTGTTAGTGTGTCAGAGAGAGGATGTGCAGAACTGTTTATAATTATACTCAGTTTTGTTTTAATTCTCTCCTTCTCTATTACCTCCAGGGGGTCCAAAGCAAGGTTATTATAGTTTTGCCTTTTTAAATTACTTTTTATTTCTAGATTTTTTCTGACTTAACTTGGAAATTCTGTTTGGTTTTCCTTCATCTTGTATTTTTACTTTTAATTTAGTTTTTATTTGAAATATACATTTTTATTTTATTTTTATATCTGTTAGTTTCAGTTTTATTTTTAGAGATACTATGGAGTTTAGTTTTGTGTCACTATCCGACAGAACTCTAGACTTAACGGGTTTGGACAGGAGTTTAATGTTTGAGGAAGGTTATTACACTACAGTACATGGTTTATTATCTAGTTTTGTTTTTGTCTGATAAAAACAAGCATAATCAAAACCAGATACTGAATATGAACAATTTTATGTAATTTTATAATTCTTTAAATATTTTATATGTTTTGAGCTGAACAAATGTGCACAGACTATTGGCACTTTCATCTTCTATTTATAGCCCAAAATAGGTCAATTTATAATGAAATTTAGGTGAATATTTAAGGTTTCAGGGTTTTCTTACTTTAAATGTCTACAGCACACAACAAATCCTGCTCAAAGACAATGTGCTTATAATGAATGCCTCCAATGTTGCATTCAAAACTATCCTATACTGGGCTGTGTTATTTTCTAACAGCCATATTGATCTCTGATCTCAGGCAAATACAAATTATAAACAGAATTTTGCCAACTGTAGGCCTGAAAAGATATAAAAAAAAAAATCAGAAAATAGATTCTATTGTGTTCAGACAGGTGTGATCATGAAATCATGGGGGCTTAGGGGCTTGAATGAGTCTCCAGGCCCCACCTAACTGCATTGAGGGAAACAAAGAAAAGCAGGCATGGAGTGTCAAGGTTAGGTATAGTGAGACTTGAATAGTCCATGTAAAAGAACAGTAAACCCTTAATGAGCAGAGCAAGAGCAGGCAAGGGGTATATGGACGGCCACAAAACAACAAAGGCAGCAACTGAGATTAGGAACAATATACACATTTCCTAAACTTATTTATAAAGAGCAGTACTTTAATAGTTTCACTTAGTTTTAGTTTTTCATTTCGGTTTTGTTAATTATATTATTACAGTTACGAAAATGCTTTTTTAATAATGGTTTCAGTTTTGATTTTAGTTTTCGTTAACTATAACAACTTTGGTTCAAAGCCTGCCTCTTTACTTAGATTGTTGATTCTGTGGAGACATTAGGAAGTTATGTTAACAGCTGAGAACACTACAGCACACAAAAAATTGCACTGGCCATCACAGAGTTGTAGAAGATGTGAAGGATGTCTCTATCCACATTAAAGGAACGCAGTCTCCTAAGTAAAAACACCCTGCTCCATCTTTTCTTAAATAGATCCTCTGTGTTCTGGGACAAGCCCAACTTGTCATTGATGTGGATTACCAAACAACACCTCTACAAATCCACTCCTGGAATAGTGACTGGACACAGAGATTCGTGGGATACAGCAAAAGCCTATAACCAGTTCCTTGGTTTTGCTGATGTTAAAATTCAGACAATTCTCTTGCACTAAGAAACAAAGTCCTTTGCCTCCTGACTCCTGTACTCATCCCCAATGTTAATACACCCCATAAGCTCAGAATGATCTGCAAATTTCTGCAAGTGACCTGACCTGGTGTTGCATTTATTGTTGGTGGTGTACAGTTTGAAGAGAAAAGGACACAGGACCGTTCCTTGTGCTGCTCAATAGTTGTTCAAGTCTGTATTAGAAACAATCATTGAGTCTCACAAACTGCGGTCTATAAGACAGAGAGTCCATTATCTAGGACACCATAAGCTCATTCACCTACAGATCTCTGAGCTTACCCCTTAACAGGGATGTCTTGATGGCACTGAAGGCGCTGGAGAAATCAGAAAACATAATATTCACAGTGCTGCCATCATTGTCCATGTGAGAATAAACCTTGGGGAGGAGATAGAGAATTGCTCCTCTCTAATCTTTGTCCAATAGGCATAATGCAGTGGGTCCACGTGGTCTAACACAGGCATGTCAAACTCACTACCATTGGTGGGGCGCTGCGACTGCCATACGTGTGTCAGTGGGCCACACTGTAACAAATACTATTATACTAAGTTACTGTAACTTTCTTTTCAATACTGAAAACTTTAAAAAAATGTAACACTTAAAGTTTAAAGAAAAGCAATTTATTCCCATACAGTCTCTGTACAACAGAGTACAATTAGAGTCTTAGCTTCTTATCTAGGTCCTTATATACAAGTCTTATAGTCTGAGATCTATTTTTTTTTTGTGCTGACAGTTGGCATCTCTTGTTAGTAACCAGTTCATCAATATCAGGCTTGTGCAGCTGCAACTTTTATGAGTGATGAAAGGTGCTCGACAGTAAGTCTTTATCGATGTGGAGTTTTGGTAGCTTTCATCATTAACAAAAACAATTGCTCACAAAAGGCAAGTGCTTCCGAACATAGACAGTACTCTCGATGCCAACTTATGGATCTCGACATACGAGGGTGGCAGGTAAGCATACAAGCCTGGCACACCAACTTCGTTGTATTTTGCCTTCAAAATAGAATCTGACTGCAGTTCAATCAATTCCATTTGGATACTCTCAGACGCATTATCAACGTTGTAAGAATATGGTGACGTAAACAGCGCAAAGTCCTGTTCGTGTGAACTTAAATCACAAAAACACTCACTGAATTCATTGCTCAGTAATTCAAGTTAGAAAACAAATCCTCCAAAAATCTAATTTTACTTTACTAAGTTTACTTCAAAGTTTATATTGTAAAATAAGCCAATATGCAAAAAGCCCCCTGACCTACACTAATTTTACAAACTCAAAATCACAAAAATTTGTTAACAGACAACTCACCAACTTCTTGTGTCCACTTCAGATCTTCAACTGTAGTCTGCACTAACTGTTCGTTACAATACTAGCACAAAATTACATAAAACTACACCAAAAAAAGTGAAAATATGTGACCTATGACTACTCGTGATGGTCAGTTCTGCCCAGTGGCCAGTCTCAGCAGCCCAGCTAGTAGTGTAGCCTGCCTAGCACTTCAGTTGCGATGACACGGCTCATTAACTTTGGTCAAGGCTGTTGGTTTGTTGGGGAACAGTGTCATGTCTAGGGTATCAAGGAGCTGATGCTGCAGCAGCAACTATACTAGCAGATGATGTTTTCGGTACCGTAATGCAATGGGAAAACGCTCATTTGTCAGAAGGCAGAAGTAAGAAAAGTCAATAAGTAACGCAGAAGATGCAGAATGATTCAATCACAAATGATAGTAATCATTTTGTACAAGAGTAATCATTTTGAACAAGTTTAGTGCTAACTAGGATGTGTCAAGTGGGCCACACAGATTTTTGTTGCGGGCCGCATGTTTGACATGCCTGGTCTAACACATAAGGACTCATAAAGGCCTGGACCGATCTCTGTCTTCTTGATGTGAGACATATGTGCCATGGGTCTGTAGTAATTAAATAAAGACGAAATTGCCTTCTTTAGGAACAGAAACAATGCAGGATGTTTTTCACAGCAGTGGCACTTTTTAGAGCTTTAGGGACAGGCTGAACTGGTCACAGAGGACATCACAAAGTTGGTCAACCCAGACTTAAGAACTTGAGGACAGACTCCATGTGGTCCAGCAGCTTTTTATGCATGCAGTTTTGTCATTTGTCTCCTCACTTAGTCTTCAGCTATGGACAACACATCGTACAGATCAGAGGTAGACTCACTGGCCAAGGCATGAGTTGTTGATATAGTAGGGATGGTGTAGGGAGACTGTTCATTGGATTAAGGTGGCAGAGGGAGAAAAAAACTTTAAAAATTGCTTCAGGGAATTAGATTTGTCCACATCCCCTTCTAGCACATGAGCTTGCATACTGTAATAAGAGTAACATATCTGAAAAAGTAGTAACTTGCACATCTTTCAAAGTTGATCTCCTATATCAATTTTAACACAATTTGGACAACTGCTGCTTCAAACAAACTATTGTGGCAGGCAAAAGGCATTCAGACACCTGTGCTATGGTACCTATAACTTAATGTGAAAGAAATTTCTCTAATTAAGACATTTGTAATTTCTTACTACTGGCCTCTGCCCATGTACCACTAAATTAATTTTCATATGTTCTGGCTAAAATCTCCTGTATGTCTAGGAATCTTTGCTCATATAGACTAAATAATAATATTAGTCATCAATTATTTAAAGAAATCACAATAAGGTCTACCTAGGGTTTTCTCATAAGTACAGTATTTTTCGGACCATAACGCGCACTTAAAATCCTTTAATTTTATCAAAAATCGACAGTTCGCCTTATAATCTGGTGGGCCTTATGTATTAATTCTGGTTGTGCTTACTGACCTTGAACCGATTTTATGTGGTACACAGTGCTCAAAAATCTGTCAAAATGTTTTAGAATGACTTTGGTAAGCTACGAAGCCGCACTGCTTGATGGATTGTTGGAGCATTACGGCTACCGTAGTCAGGGGCCTCGGGAGTAATACATACTGTACTTCAACATAAAATTACGGTGTGTTTACTAGGATCCCAAAATGGCAACTGTTAAGAGACATGCTTACGAAGTGGATTTCAAACTCAAGGCTATCAGGCACGCAGTAGAACATGGGAATAGAGCAGCTGCGAGAGAATCCAACATTAATGAATCAATGGTGCGGAAGTGAATGAAGCAAGAAGATGATCTGCGCCAAGTAAAAAGACCAGAGTTTCAAAGGTAACAAAGTGCGATGGCCTCAGTTATAGGACAAACTTGAACAGTGGGTTATTGAACAGAGAACAGCAAGTAGAAGCGTCTCTACAGTCTCTATTCGACTCAAGGCAACAGCGGTAGCACGTCACATGAAGATCACTGACTTTCGAGGAGGTCCTTCTTGGTGCTTCCGTTTTATGAAAAGACGTAACTCTCTCCATCCTCACAAGAACTACCATCTCGCAGCAACTGCCAAAGGATTACGAAGAAAAGCTGGCCATTTTCCGCACTAACTGCAAGAACAAGATCACTGAAAAGATGATCCAGCCAGAACACATCACCATCATGGATGAAATATCCTCACCTTTGACATCCCCGTGAACCGTACTATTGAGAAAACAGGAACCAATAAGGTATCTATACGCACCACAAGGAACGAGAAGTCATCCGTCACTGTAGTTCTCGGTTGCCAGGCTAATGGCCAGAAACTACCACACATGGTCATTGTCAAGAGGAAGACTTTGCCAAAAGAAAAGTTTCCAGCCAGCATCATCATCAAAGCTAACCCAAAGGGCTGGATGGACGAGGAGAAGATGAGTGAGTGGTTGAGAGAAGTTTACGTCAGGAGACCGGATGGCTTTTTCCATAAATCTCTGACTCATTGATCTGCGACTCCATGCGTGCCCATCTCACCTATACTGTCAAAATCCAAGTGAAGCAAACTAATTCAGATCTTGCCATCATTCTGGGTGGATTAACCAAAGAAGTCCAACCGTTAGATATCGGTGTCAACAGGTCGTTCAAAGTTAAATTGCGAGCTGCGTGGGAGCATTGGATGATGGAAGGCGAACACACATTCACCAAGACAGGAAGGCAACGCCAGGCGAGTTACGCCACTATCTGCCAATGGATC
Source organism: Polypterus senegalus (assembly GCF_016835505.1). Taxonomy (NCBI): domain Eukaryota; kingdom Metazoa; phylum Chordata; class Cladistia; order Polypteriformes; family Polypteridae; genus Polypterus; species Polypterus senegalus. Next base: position 267,778,960 of record NC_053155.1, read on the forward strand.
GTGGATGCCTGGGCTAAGGTATCAGTCTCAAGTATTGGCCGAGGTTTCATTAAGGGTGGAATCATCACTAAACAAAGCTAAGTAACAGCAATGAGACTGACTCGGATAATGACGAGAGAGATTCGGGCATGCTTGATGCTGAAATTGCCAAACTGTTTACCTCAGACACTGAGGATGAAGAATTTGATGGATTTGTGGAAGAGGAATGATCTGAAAAAGTGAGTGTATTGTTTTGTATTTTATGTTACAACTGAACAATGTTGAGAGTTATTGAGAATGAGTTGAATAAAGTTTGACTTATCTGACTGTTTTGTTTCGCTGAATGCGCTTTATAATCCGATGCGCCCTATGTATGAAAGTAGACCCATTCATTGATACTGCGCTTTATATTCCGGTGCGCCTTATGGTCCGTAAAATACTGTAATTGGTTCATTATCACACTCAGATTAGGCCAAGATTAAGATTTATGGCCAAAATTCAAAGCACTGTGGATGATACAAAATTTTGCCAAAAATCCTTACAGTGAAGTATAGCAACAGTAGCAATATGCTGCAGGAATATCATCAGCAGGGACTGAATCTCTGGTTGCAGATAAAAAGAACTGAATAGAGCACAGCATCACTAAATATTGCAAGGGTGGAAGAAGGTGGCACATCCAATTATTATTGTGAGGAGTCTAAATACTTATCAACTCTGTTAGAACTAAAATATGCTGTTTGCACAAGATATCCACTACCAATTAATTTTGTGTTTAATTGAAAAAAAAGAAACAAAAAGAAAGAAAAGAATGGAACAAGATATTGAAATGTTATTTATAAAAGATCAGTAAATATTATTTGTATCACAACAAAGCTTTGAAAAACTTTAAAACAGTCTGAATACTTTCACAAGACCTCGTTTTTTTTTTTTTTTGTCAAAGAAAAAAGAAACACAACACTATAAACTATGTGTGCAGAGAGACATCTAAAATTAAAAATTGTGTCTTGGCTCCTTCAAAGTCTGGATTGTGATAAATGTGTGGGACATTATGAAAATGTCAATAACCAAAATGATTATTATAACTGTTTCTTTCTAAAGGTATTGTGCTGTACTGAAAATGTATTTCAGTTGTTGCTTGCGCTCATTGAGCAAAACCAGCACATACTTTTTGGTACCATTCTAAGAGTCTAAAGACCCACTTAGAACTTCTTTCCATCAGTATACAACCAATATCCCAAAATGTATAATCTTGAAGGCTAAAGGTACAATTCTCTGTTTCTTTCTCTTCATTTTGGGTCCAAATTAAATGATGAAACCAGTATATAGTATATAGACTCCCTCAGATGACCTTATCATTTTCTTCACTGTTACTCTCAGTAGAGGTTATATTCATGGGTGTGCAGTGTGAGGATGATTGTTAAGGTCTGTGTTACTAATTTGAATATGTTTTGCTAAATGTCAGATATTGGTGGTAGTTATGAAGGTCTTTCTCCAGACACACATGATTATCATCCATTTGGATTTCCTCCTTCACAATAAATTCAATCATTTGCTACTGTCAAAATGACACAAGCCTGTTATATATTTCCTCTCACTCGGGTATGAACATGTGATTGAGGGAGATGGAGTAATTTTACATTCAGGTGTGAGACAACAGATGAAATAATTATCAGCAAGACTTTACATATCGTTCCTCTCAAGCATTTCTTGGTAATTCCAAATTTATTTTTGATACAGCTGTAAGGTTTATGCATGTTAGGGCAATAGTTAACTCTAAACTGGCCCAACTGTGATTGTGTCAATATTTCCATGTGCTTTTTGATGAATAGACATCTTTTTAAAGGGTGATTGATCACTCACATAAAATTAGCATTCCACAAATCCATAAAATTGAAGAAAAATGGGTGAATAAATGAATATATCACTCTGTGTTTTCGTATTTTCTCATATACATATTTACATGCATATATTTGTTTACATCTTCAGTTTAGGTCCGGTTTATATTTCATGCTCAGAACGAGCACGCATCATGACTGCCCACGCATTCCCAGCGTTCATTTGATGCATTCTCTGAGCATGTCCACAGAAAATAACAACGCATGCGCAAGTTGCAGTACCAGAAAATACGGGGGGGTGGGCGCAGTATTGTTGGAATGTGACGTCAGGGTTGTTCATTATCAACAGGTGACATCAAGCCACTTTGTAGATCCTACAGGATTATTGTGCGTGTGTCGATGTTTGATAAATGGTTCGATGTGATAAAGAAAATCATCAGACTTAAATGCTGACATACAAATGTATTCGTGGTGCTTTTCTTAATCTGTTTCTTGCACAGACAATACAACTGTTGCATATTCCCCAACTGTAATGATGCAATACATTTTAAAAGGTCTGACAAATCATCTTCTGTGACATCTTTTGTTTTTTTTGCACCTTCTCAACAGCATCTGAATATACAGAAGTGTATTTCAGCCATAGAGGAAAAAAATAAATTAGGGACTCAGTGAAGAAAAAAAGGACTATTTCATCTTTAAAGTGGAAATTTAGACTTTAATCACATACTGTAGTTTTGTCATTAAAGTAGAATCTCGTAAATGTCATCTTAAAACTGACCCAGTTGTTAATCGCTATATGCTTCTGGGAGATATTTTGGGAAGGTGTCCTGGGAATTTAATGGATGTTTCAGGCACCACTACACAGTGAAGCTGAACATTGTTTTCTCACCGTGATGATGTCTTGCACCGCCACCTGATGAAATCCTCCAGATTTACATAAAGTATGCACGCAAGTTTAAACAGTTCACTTCTTGCATAGCAGTAGCGTCCGCAGTCACACATATCGCGTGAAGTATAAACCCGGCCTTACTATGAAAAAGTGGAACCTTTACCATTAAATATTTCCACTATACCAACCTAATCAAAGTCAAAATGACAGTTATGAGATTTATTTGAAAACTATACATGCAAATTAAGATGACATTTCACAAAGGAATATAATAGGTTTAGGTATCAAACCCCAAGGGGTATTTTTATGGCTTTAACTCACTCTAACGTGCTGGGAGGCAAATTCCACACATATAACAATAAGATTTTGTTTGAAAATAATGTATTGTACAGAAGGAAAAATCAGAGGTAAAAATAAAGTCCAGGTGACATGAAGTTCAGAAAAACAGTTAACCCACTGAACAAGACATGTTTTGAGAAAGTATAGTACTGGCAAAAGGCAACAGAAGATAATCTTAAGGACAGAACATTAACATGTGGGATAAAGTGACATACTGGTAAAGATTATCCATATTCTTTTAATTAATTTACTTTCATATCTAATTCAATGAAATTTAAACTGCATTTAAACAAAATAAAAGTCATTAGTTACTTCACAAAACTAAAGTATTTTGACATTAATAATACATCTAAAAATAAACATGCAATGAAGGCAAGCATACAACACTAATCAGGATTTGTTAAACCTTATTGTACAGAAAGCATGCACAGTTCCAAATTGCTCTGAACATAGAATCTTCTAATTACTGGTTGCAGGTAACCATTTCTCTTGGTCTGTCATTAACTATAACCACACTCCAACTGCAAACACAACAGCTGCAGCCTGTGGAAAGTGATTTCAAAACTAGCAATCTAAAGCCAAACAACTGACTATTGTATCTGTCAATATTAAATTTAACACAGAAGATGATTTAACTAAATCACATATATAGGAGACTAATTTTCTTGAGTATAAATAATGCCAACCAAACACATATTATTGAGTACAAAAAATAGCAACAACAGAAAAATAAATGGTCTTTTTGGTGATTTATCTTTCAGAAAATTAGTCATTCATGCATACAAAAATTATTGCATTGATTCATGCTTCTGGAGAAAGTCATTGTATTCACTGTACCTTTTTTGGACTTCACTGAAAGCCATGGTATAAAAAAAAAAAAAAAGAAAAGAAAAAAGACAGAGAAGGCAAGTGTAAAAAAAGGTGCATGGAAAATTTAATAATATTTTTTTGTTTTAGACCAAGAAGTTAGACAAAGAAGTAAGAGAGTGTAGATTTATAAAAATATTTAACATCAGAAATAACAGATAATAGTAAAAAATTTTGCAATTCAAAACCCTGTTATTTAACTGACCTCTTAAGGAAATATTGTAGAAGATTGCCCAGAATTAGTTTGATAATGTAGTAAGCTGTAAATTATCTGTCCAGACTACTAAACCCATAAAGATTGGGGGACTCATTCAGGTAATGCATCATTACTATTAACAGTCAAGGTTGGATAAGATTTACAAACTTGACAAATGGGCTCATTTTAAAACAAGAAAAAATAACAACTTCACCAGAGAAACTGGCAGGAAAAAAGCTGAGAAGTTTAAAAAGGCTGTTGTATTTGCAGAAGAATGATTCTCTATTTTGCAAGAATGCAAGACAACACATTTTGAGCAAATTTAAGAAACTTTTAGTACTTATACAGCATTACCATGGGCAAACACTTACCAGAGACGTTGACTCCATTTACCTTTCTTATTCTCCAGTTGTTGACAAATTTAGGTTTCATGGTCCTAACTGCTTTAACTTTACTATGGACATCTTCTACACAGTCATACCTCACGACAAAGGTCTTGTCAGCCTCAGACAGGCATTCAACAAATGTCCAGTCCAGGATCCTCCCATGAACACTTTCACCAGACCGGCAGAACTGTTTTGTTTTTTTTGTCTCAATGCCTTGTCTTTTGATAACTTTTTTCACCAGGTCAGTGGCATTGCACTGGGTACTAGAATGGGACCTAACTAAGCCAACTTCATTGGCTAGGTAGAAGAGCATTTCTTTTCTTCCTAGCAAGGCTTTGTACCAGATGTGTACAAAAGATATATTGAGGACTAGCTGTTTAAATGATTTTTAAGCACAGAGGAAAAAATAAACATTTGAAAAATCCGTAATTTAATAAACCACCAAGAAAAGTAACATTGCAACAATGCACGCTACGAACCAACATACAATTGTCCGTGACTGAAAACCAGAGGAGCACCATCGCGCCTTCTCCTTCCAAAGCGAAGGACGGAGATGAACAGCGCTCGTTCAGTATGCACTGCCCGCTTATGTGCCCGCCCCCAACTCCCTACCTGAGTCGCTTTCGTCTATGTACAGTCCACACGCACCTTTGAGTCATGTTGACTGTTAATTTTCCCAAACACCGCCTCAGTCGGTTTCTACGTTGATTTTTCATTGTTCTTTGCGGTTCCGGCTGCTTTTTTATATATAATCCACCAAGTCACCCGACCATTTTGGGGTAGGGTGGGGCGTTACAAAGCGTAGGGACGTAATCAGTGCGAGCGTATGACCCGCACGTACTGGGAATTTCTCGTTCGTGGGGAACAATTGCAAGCCACGGTTTCCATCACGAATGGGGTTCAACGGTTTACGCACAGCTCCCCGCGCTGGGTAGACACACGTTGATCCATTCAGTGTAGCGCGTGTGCAGTACCGGACATACAAGTGCATCACAGACCTGTTAATGCTCAATCTCACGTGGCTGAAAGCCACTTGTCCGTCTAAGAATTTGGACGTCGACCGCTGTTGGGTCGTGTAACTATTTGGCAGGTGGGAGTCTCGTTCGTTTTCGAAAAATAACCAGCCAAATCGCTTCACCAACTAAGAACTGCCATGCACCACCACCCACAGAATCGAGAAAGAGCTATCAATCTGTCAATCCTCTCCGTGTCCGGGCCGGGTGAGGTTTCCTGTGTTGACTTAAATGAAGCGAAAGGCTTCACACCTGGTGGTGCCCTTCCGTCAGTTCCTTTAAGTTTCAGCTTTGTAACCATACTCCTCCCTGAACCCAAAGACTTTGGTTACCCGGTTGGCTGCCCTGTTGCGGGGCCTGCATTGGTGAAGCAGGTGAGACGGTAATGAAACAGAGGCACAGGGCTTATTGGTTTTTAAAGACTGCTTCCTTTATTGGGTTTTAACCAATGCACGGAACGAACCAACACACAATCGTCCATGTGGCGCGGAGGGTGGAACGGGAGGAGAAGGACATCCACTCCGCTCCCTCCGTCATGCTAGTCTGCCGATTTCTCGTTCAGTATGCACTGCTTGCTCATGTGCCCACCTTCAACTCGTCACTCAAGTCGTTGTCGTCTTTGTACAGTCCAGATGCACCTGTGACTCACGTAGACTTTTCATTGCTCTGTGCGGTTTTGGCTGCCTTTCTATATATAATCCACCAAGACACCCGACCACGGTAGTAGCGAGGTGGGAGGGTGGTGTGCACAAAGTGCAGGAGCATCTAAGAAGACACATGTTTGTCGCAGATGCGAATTGCTGTATGTAGCGTGTAAAACAGTTTGCCAGGGTGCACGTGGTCGTGCGTTGTAACTGAAAACTCGTTTTTTAAAGACTGCTTACTTTACTGTGTTTTAACCTCAGTTGTAAAGGAATGTTTTAAGGATCCCATGGGATACCCCTCGCAAACCGTTTTACACGCTGCATATGGCGATTCACCTCCGCGAGAAACATGCCTCTATTAACAGTCAGCGTGGGTCAGAGCTGCATGTTGCCTCTACGACAGACAAATATAAATGACGCCATTTTTTCTGTGTCGTCGCATCTGAGTTGGTGAGCGTGGCTCTGCGAGTTGTCGTCGTATCCAATGGTCTTGGAGTTGGTGGGCATGGCTCCTTCCTGCGTGCGCCATAGGTGTCTAACTTGTCGGTGGCTTAGTGAATCCACGCCCCTTCCGGCGTGCTTTCCATGGTTATCTTGCCTTAGTGAATTATATATATATATATAGATAGTATTGGTGCACCTTCTTTTTCCAGAAAACAGCTACAGGAATTCATTAATTACGTTTCTAGTTTTCATCCATCTCTTTTCTTTACATTCAATATTTTTACATCAGCTCTTCCATTTTTTGATAGATAGGATATATAGATACTTTATTAATCCCAAGGAGAAATACACATATTCTAGCAGCAGTATACTGATAAAGAACAATATTAAATTAAAGAGTGATAACAATGAAGGTATAACAGACAGACAATAACTTTGTATAATGTTAACGTTTACCCCCCCTGCTGGAATTGAAGAGTCACATAGTGTGGGGGAAGAACCATCTCCTCAGTCTGTCAGTGAAGCAGGACAGTGACAGCAGTCTGTCGCTGAAGCTGCTCCTCTGTCTGGAGATGATACTGTTCAGTGGATGCACCATTATTGACAGGAGCCTGCTTAGTGCCAGTCGCTCTGCCATGGATGTCAAACTGTCCAGCTCTGTGCCTACAACAGAGCCTGCCTTCCTCACCAGTTTGTCCAGGCGTGAGGCATCCCTCTTCTTTATGCTGCCTCCCCATATAAGGCTTTCTATTAACTTTCCAGGACTTAATGCCTCTGTCTATTACAAGCCAACTGACTTGCACAGTTACTTTCTTTACAGCTCCTTCCATTCCTGGCATATAAAAAATATCTCCCTCTTTCACAGTTCCTTAGACATTGCTGCCACTGCAGTGATGATGGTGACTTCTGTAATGAGTTTCTTCTATTGTTGTGGACCAGGCCCTCAATCAAGCCAGGAGTAGACTTCATAACATCCACTCTGAAACCAGCATCTCACTGGTCCTCCTGTTCCACCTTAACACCTTCCCAACCTGAAGCTTTTGAGCTGTTAGAAGAGCTGCTGTGTTATTTGCATGTATGTTACCAACAATACCCTTGTATCTGGTCTCTTTGATGAATTCAATATTAATACAGGCCTTTTGCCAGTCTTACAATCTTATTTACTGCATTTCAAGGTAGAAATGTATAGAGCCATTTACTGTACATGGGTGAAAGAGGAAGACTGCTTACAGAGCATTTCATAGGCAAATATAAGCTGTTAAAATTAAAGACCTTACAAAGCCTATTGTAGAAAATTCATATCGCTTGATCATAGCCACACTGATCTCCCTGCCTGCGTTCTTTCACAGGCCTTTAAAGATGCCTTTCAAAGAAAAAAAAGAAGACGCTAAGCTCATTGTCACATTGGGAACACAAATATGAACCGACAGACAGACAGACAGACAGAAACTTTTCAATCTCTTAATTCATCTTCTCTAATGGGTGCTTTTCAAACTTATTTTTACCTTTTCTCCTTTCACATGCTCTGATATTGCTCCCTCCTTCCTGTCCTATATATGTTACCTGCTTTTCCTTCTCACTTGAGCATATGCACAAAAACGTTGCGCATGCCTGTTTCCATGCTTCGAGATGCATAAAAACTAAACTTGGCATAATGCCATGCACATTTTCACTGTAGCCTCTCTCATTGCGTACACAAGTTTCTGCTTGGATTTGCAAGCTGGCAGCACCCAGCATCAAAAAAATGCTACTGTTTCTGTGGTGTGCTTTTTTTTTTTTTCGATTTACATCTATGATCCTGGTTTTTTATTCAATACACTGAAAATTAATTGCATATTGTTTACAAACTTAATTCACTTGACTGTAATCATTCTGTAACAATATCATGGTGCATGGAATGGCCAAAATATTCCAACTATCATTGCTGCTTTGTTGTTGTTAGAAGATATCACAAATGGAAGAATTAGAAGAGAGCTCATATTTACAGATGATGTTGACTGACTTCTAAGTCAGTTTTGATTTCCAAGAGGATGTGCTGAACTGGTGCCAGCTTTACAAAGGCAGAACTGTCATTCACATGTACAGTTATAAGTATACGATTTCCTTACACTGTGGTTGAACAGGAAGCAACATTCAACAACATCTGGTTTTCCAAATTAAATTGGAGAGGTCCACTGCACACACTTTGGTATTGTGCTGCTGGACAAGTTACATCAGCTAGGGATGAATCACCAAAAGAATGAGCTGACATTACATCATATATAGCAGGAGTGCCTATAAAAATGCCAGCATTGCACAGTTGCAGGTGTTTTTTTCCAACTAGTGCAGCAAAAGGCAAACAGTACTTTAAAGGATAAAGAGCAGAGAATCGATCTGTTGTGACACTCTGAGACTTCAGAGAATGAATTTGCGTATGTAAATAGAAAGCATTTCCACTCTATTAATGTGCTGCTCTATAGTGCACAGAGCATGTGTTGCATTCTGCAAGCATGTAGTGTGCTGCATATATAACATGGCACACAATCGTGGCTTTCCTGTACCTGCAGAGACGCTGTATGATGAACCGGACCCTGACCCACCAAATGATCAGTCAAATTGGACAGCGTTACAACTTTGACTATAGTAAGCAGAATGCAAAAACAGGTAATCAGAAGCATCATTTATTTTTTTAACCAATTCATTTAATATGTGGTCAATATCACATAGTACAGCCCTTATGTTCTTTAGTTCATTGGCCAGATCTCTTACAGCATCCACCATTGCATTTTGTAAATCAGAACAGCGTCCGTCTGCACACAGCCAGACGGTCGCCCAGCGGTTTCCAAGGCAGAAGTGTGTGTGCAGCCCATGCCCGAAGACGGGCTTGGCACAGCAGCACAAATCATGTCATCGGCATGGGGGTGAGCTTTTGTAATATTATCTGAAAGAGAATAAACAAACGATGGTCTGTGACTCGCCTTTTCATGTCGACTGTAATATCCGACTTCTTTTTTATTTCAGGCACGGTGTGACTTTCTGAACTCTCGAGGGTCTCCACCATGCTTTCTTTGCTTATACCACCCCTTAAACCAACAAATAGTATGTTTTTCCTTGCCTCCACTTCGCATTCGCTGAAATTCTTTTTTTTTTTTTTTTAATATATTTTTGCCATTGTCTTTTAACCAAACACTGAATGGAAGGTGATATTTATATTGATTTCTATATTAAAATATGCAAAATTCTGGGAGAAGTCAGGATGGGGCAGCAGGTGTGTGCACGTGCATTACATTTCATTCTGACTGGGTTTTATGAAGCAGAAGTGCATGGAAGTTGGCTTACACACAGTTTTATGCGTGTGAATTTTTTGTGTGCGTACTCACATTTCCACTTTTATCCATACGCCATGTTTTAGTGTGAATTCTATGCACGGCATTATACATGAAACCCCTGATGAAGGTTGTACAACCAGAACACTGTGTCTTCTACCTCATTTTCTTTCAGCTTAGAAATAGCCTTTAATATTTTGTCATGTTGGTTTATTGTTTTCTTTTATTCTTCAGCTGGCTTTAAACTAACATATTTTTAACTGTTTAATTATTAACTGTAATATGGATATGTGCATTTTTTTCTTCTCCTTAGCAATTTACAACACTTTTATACTGTACTGCCTTTGTGATTCCAGTGACAATGAGCCAAAGTGTTTGCTTCACTGAACTAATTTGTTTCTAATACCTACTACTAAGTGATCTTCATTTTTGTTGTCAGTCCAACTCCTTTGACACAAAAGAAGCTGGAGTGAAGTGCAGTATGGATAATTCATTATTAATTTACATGTCCTACTTATTACTTTAGGTGGATTGGTTCTCATCTAATCTATTATAATACATTTTTCCAATTTCTGAATTGTACTGCAGTGGAATGCAATACGGTCACAGAAAGCTATGAGTCAAGGCTGTATAAAATATGCAGGGCAGAAGCTTCTATTTCAAGTGGTAAGTATGGGAAGAAGGAAAAGGGAGATCATGATTTTTGATAGCTATAATTTAAACATTTTATGGTGTTTTTGGTAAATACATAAATGAGCTTATTTATCAATAGATTCAACAAACAGTAGAATTATAAGCAGCATACATAATGCTTTGATCTTAACTACAAGGATTAAACTTCATAGTACTATTTACTTTCAAGACATTTAATCACTGTGTACTTATAATACAATTGCATGCTCTGCAATAGTATAGTTTATCCTGTCAAATTAAAATCTGTGTAATTCAGTGTGGTTTAATCCAAAAGACAATTTAGAAAAATTAGAACATTATAACAATGGGGGTTCAACACAAAAGATTCACTGAAGAATAAAAAAGATCACCAAAACAAATGTGAGAATAAATATGTTTCATGAGAGAGAGAGCAATAAATAAACTACATGTCACTAGTCTACTGTCTTAAGCTATTATACTGCCAAAAGCAAATGAGAAAGCTATGGGAGGTCAGTGAAAGGGCAGTAAGCAAATAAAAGTAGTGCTTGGAAACATTTTTGACAGGCATGATAAAAAAGCCGACAATTTAACAAAGTAGACAACAGAGTCAGGTGGAGAGAGAAAGCAAATGATTAAAAAATGATGCATACCTTGCACTCAGAGAAACAAGTTCTCTAGTAGGTGAGGAGGAGAGACATCTGTGTGCCTTGTGTATGAAAATACTGGAAGCTGATAGCATAAAGTCCATCTAACTGAGAAGGCAAATTAAGACACTGCATTCCAATCGCGGAGAAGCCACTTAATGCTTTTCATACAAAATTTGAGGAGCACTACACCAAACTCCTACCAAAATTTCTATGAATACCAAAGCTCAAATGGCTTCATATCAAGTCTCATACCATGGAAAAATGCAAACAATAAATAGTGGATGAGCTAATGCTTCCACTTACAATCAATATGGTATCTATTATGACTGAGAAAGCAACAGCCACAAAGCTAAATTCCATTCCTTTACCTAATGCTAACTTTTCAAGATGTGTAAGTGACCAATAAAATGATGTGCAGAGCAAGCACTTTAACAAAAGAAAAGTTTAAATGCTGCGCTCTGCATGTGAACAGGGCTACAGACAGTAGTAAACACTACATTCTAATTATTTTAATTTGTTTTGTCGATACAAAGACATTATGTTAAGATTTGCTCTTTTGTAAATACAAAACAGAACAACAGCTAATGAATGCTTCAGAGTACCAGATTCCTGCCTGGCCAAAGCTTTACCTGAATGAGAAGACTGTTTGTGCGTCTGCACTGATGGGCACATACTATGGCAGAGAAATGGGCTGGGCTACTCATCCAAAAAGTTGTGCTGAATACTTGCAGGATGTGATGCATTCTACACAGAGAAGCCCTAGCATCAAAGCAGCTGAGCTCCAAACTAATCTGAATTTCCCCAAACCAATGACTCTTAGAGATTAATGAACAACTTTGCAAGTGAGGTTAGCAAGGTTATTATAAGTAACGAAAACTAAAATCAAAACTGAAACGATTATTAAAAAACATTTTTGTAAACAGAAATAAAATACGTAATTAACAAAGCCGAAATAAAAAACTAATACTAAACTATTAAAGTAGCTGGAAAGACTAACTGAAATAAAATAATAATATACTAAAATATTTTAAGTTTTCATTTTTGAATTAATATTCTTGCCATTAGTCTTTAACCTTTGTAACTTAACTCTAACACAGAAAGTAATCCACCACAAACCACCCACATCCAGTAAACGGCAACTGGTGACGGAGGGCGGATGTTCACAAAGCATTTGTGGTGACAGAGCAAGCTGAATATGGGCCCGTAAAGTATTCTTTGTGCTTGTTGTATATCAAGATTTAATTCAAACGTCTGAAATCAGAATGTGCTGGTCAACAAAACCTTTACCGTATGGGCAGAAAAATCACGACTGAGTAATGTTTCAGTTTTTTTGTCAAGTGCATGTATTCTGTTGACAATAAGTCACCTTCCACTTCATGCAGGAGAAATCCTTTCTAAAAATAAAATGGCACTGATCAAGAGACTGACTAGGTTATCATACAAGATCAGCATATTGTTACTGACCAATCACTTTTGCTTTAAAAAAGACATTTAACAACGAAACGATACAAACCTTGTAAAAATTCCTGAGTTGGCAATGTCTCTATTGAACTACAGGTAGGTAGGCAAACAGAATTTGCCAACTGGTGAAAAACTAACCATACTAATTTTAATTTATATTCACAGCTCAAAATACCTGATATTGTGAAAATAATCCAGTAGCAGAATTATGTTTTAAAATATCTGTCCCCCTTTTTTCAATTTTTCTCTCTCTCAAAATAGATAGTTGAAATATCATATTCTTTTTGTTCTTAACATCAGCCATATAATACATATTGCACACCAGTGATTTTTTCTGCCTTGCATCCAAACCAGCTGGGGGTAGGCTCCAGGTTTCCTGCCATTCTGCTCTGGATAAACAGGTTTAGATAATATATATATTGTTCCTAATCTCAGATGTTGTCTCTGTTGTTTTGTGCCTGTCCATACACCTATTACCTACTCTTGCTCTGCTCATTAAAGGTTTACTGTTCTTATGCATGGGCTATTCAAGTCTCACTGCCCCTAATCTTTGACACTAAATGCTTGTTTTTCTTTGTTTCCCTCAATACAGCTAGATGGGGTCTACAAACTGATTCAAGTCTAAGAGCCCTGTTCTTCCTAAGTCCCCATGATTTTCATAATCACATCTGTCAAACACAGTAAAATTTATTTTCTGATTATTGATATCTTTTCAGGCCTGCAGGTGGCAAAATTCTATCTATAAATTGTATGTGCCTGAGATGGAATCAGAGATCAATATGGCTGGTAAAAATTAAAAACCCAGTATGGGTTATTTTTGAATGCAATATTGAAGGTATTCATTATAAGCACATTGTCTTGGAGCGAGATATGTTGCGTGGTATAGACATTTAGAGTACAATTCCCCTAAATTTAATTACAAATTGGTTGATCCTGAGCAATAAAAGGAAAAGATAAAAAGTGCCAACAATCAGCGCACATTTGTTCAGCACAAATGGCATAGAATTATATCCATCCATCATCCAACCCGCTATATCCCAACTACAGGGTCACGGGGGTCTGCTGGAGCCAATCCCAGCCAACACAGGGCGCAAGGCAGGAAACAAACCCCGGGCAGGGCGCCAGCCCACTGCAGGGCATAGAACTATATTTTAAAATATAATAAAAATGTATAAAATTGTTCATATTCAGTATCTGGTTCTGAATATGCTTGTCTTTATCAGACAAAAACAAAACCAGATATTAAACCATGTAGTGTAGTAAGCTTCCACTAACATATCCAAATCCATTAATTCTACAATTCTGTCTGATTGTGACACAAAACTAAACTCCATAGTAGCTCTTTAACCATACCATCTCTCTAAATATCAAATCCAACGTCTGTCTGCCTTTCACGAGAGAACTACTTAACGGATTTGATCGGGTTTTTTTTTTTTTCTATAATTTGCTTAAACATTTCAGTTGATTACGCAACTTCTCTTATTGCAAGAAGTATAGTTCACTTGTGGCAGAGATTTTTTTGCGTGAATATGACATCAAGGCTGTGGGCCGAGGAGAGGGGGAAGTGGGACCATCCTCACTCACATGCAAGCCTCCGTTCAAATTGGTCTACCTCTCACCACGTGTTGGAGTGTACCTTGCCTCTGCTTAGCTAACAATATCCGTTTGTTCAGGAGACATTATCATTTAGAGATTGCTAAGGAGTAATGTTTGACGTTTTTGAGAGAGAGATCACAGCTACGTATTTTAGAGGGTAGCTGCTAATTGCAAGATTACGGCCACGTGCTCTTCTCCCCACGCTGGGGACGCTCTCCTGTCAAAGCTGAACACGATCAGATACAGTGGCAATACTTGACGTTGGAGCGTACCTACCTTCCGCTTGGTCAGAGATACCTTGCTGGCTTTTTACATTTTTGGCAAAGAGATCACAGCTACATTTTCGGCCCTCACAGCAAAACCAAAAATATTGTATATGAAGACAACCCCTCAGATACGAAAGCTATCAATATCAATTCTTCTCAATACAAATTATCCATCCATCCATTTTCCAATCCGCTGAATCCGAATACAGGGTCACGGGGGACACTTTTAAAAATTTTTTTCACTGATTTTTAAACTTTGTCCTATTTCATTAGTATGCAGGTGGAGCCACGGGGAACAGCTAGCAATCACTAAAACTAAAACTAACAGATATAAAAATAAAATAAAAATGTTTTTGTGAAATAAAAACTAAATTAACACTTTCTATATAATATTCTTTTGGAAGATGTCATTAACCAAAATACCTTTCAATATCAGAATATATAACAAATGCTGATATTTTTTTAAATAGCTTCTATATTGTATGCCTCTGCTATCTAGAACAAACTAAGCAGATCTCCTCCCCTAACAAAAACAATTTAAAATGCAAAATAAACAAATAGATACATGCTTAAAACTAAAATATCATTAAACATTAAGCTTTATGAACTTCTAAGCCTTTAAGTCAAGAATGCAGTAACATCTGTAATTTCTATAGTTAAAAGCCTTTACATTCTGCACTGTTAACACTACAGTAATAGAAGTTACATTTTCCTCATAACAAATTTGCAGACATAGACCTGATCACCACTGGAATGTTTTCAATGAAATGCCACTGTGCTGTCTGCATGGTAAATAACTTCTTATTCATATACTCTTAGACTTATCTAAGGCATGCAGTCAAGTTGCTGTTGAAAGTTGCATTGAGCAGCATTCTGGATTTTACTCAAACAAAATATTTTAGTTATAGTTTAGTAAGTGTCATTTAGAACTTTTTCTGAAATATTTAATGCAAAATGGTGATCGGCAGTAATAGGTGCCATACTCTGCATGGGACAATGACTAACTGGAACATCTTCATATTTTCTAAATCAAATTTGACATCAAAATACTGTATTGTGTTATTAATTTAAGGGTCAAGCTCCTAAGGGCCAACAGAACAAGAGAGGCTGCTATAGGCATAAGGCGTGGGAAGAAAGCAAGAACACCTTAAGGAAAACCCAGCAGGCACACTAGAACAACGTACAAACTTTGTACAACCAGTTACTGGACCGGAATGTAAACAGTTTTCCTAAAACTATGAGGCAGCTACACTAACTATTGTGCCACCTCATTGTCTATATTCTTACAACATATAGCAAAACATTGAGTCATCAATTTTGTAGATGTATGCCAATTTAATAGCACATTGTTCAATACTTTAATAGCACATTGTTCAATACTAACAGTGAAATACCATAGAGTTAAAGTTATACCTTAAAAAAAATAATAAAATTGCTCACCTTTGTGCATTCTTCTTGAGTCAATGTCCTTCGGTGATACAGTTAGATTTCGAGGAAGTACACTTCCACAGCTAGCACTCTGAACCAGGGGCATATGAGACTTCTCAAATGAGAAAAGAAATATGCAGAACATTACTTCAGTATTGCTTCAAAGTCATAACTCTTCAAATATCACTTTAACTGCAAAATTAGCAGCAAACCAGCTTAATTCACTTCAGGGTTGTAAGCAAATTTAAGCATGTTTTATTACTTTTACTTTAAAACCTGTACAATCAAAAATAGATCATTAGATCTTTCTTCAAGAAAAGATTAATATCCACACATGCCATTTTTAGATTAACTAACACATGCTTTTCAAAAAGTAAAAAGTAAATAAAAATATGATTGAGTTTCATGCCTAAACTGCAAATGTTATTTGTTAGGCATACTGGTTACTTTTCTCCAGTGGGACAGATAGCAGTAACATTGTGTAAATGATAAGCAAAATGTCAACAAAACTACAAGAATTTAAATGCAAGACAAAACTATGAACTTTGATTGGGGTTATGTTGGAATGGCACTAGAAAGAAAAATTATCAATAGCTAGTGGAAATTGTAAGTAAAAATGCAAAACATCTTGATAATTTTCTCAGTGTATTGACTGAAAATAAAAAGAAAAAATGACTAACAACTCTACATTATTTAACAGCGAAGGTGGAAGCTGTTCTTTCAAAATTTTACAGTGAGTCATTAAGGCACTGAAGCCATAACAATATATGTTTCAGCAATGGTGCCTCTGAAAATCATTGAGATCTCCTCTTTAAATCTTAGCAGCCTGTGTGCGTGCCATGTGATGAACTGCTGTCTCACTGACAGCAGTCTTGTGTCTGTTGTTACTACAGTATGATTTATATCATCAGTTTTCATGTCTGAATTCTGCAATTTCCTCCACAATTCGGCAAAAGCAGAATCTATATGGCCCTATACAAGAATACTCCACCATCAGAAGAGAAGTGCTGTTTGGTTCATCATACTAAATACAAAATGGTAGTTCACGGTAAATATGATTTTGCTTTCCTGCAGAGAACGGTGTGTCTTCTTTCCGATCCAAGTGTAATGTAGATTAAAAACGATCATGAGCCCAACTGCGTAATCCTTTAGGGCGCATGCCGAAAGGATGACTAAACAAACTGTCAGTCATTCACACATCACTTTCATAGGTCCCTTGGTGGGAAAATCATTCAACATACCTCACGAAGTAGGAGATCTATTTTTTAGGTTCCTGAAAATTGATTCTCAACATGCAAATTCAATATATTGAATTGATGTGAAAGTATTGATAAAAATCACTATATTGATTTAACAATTTTTTTGCTTCCTGAAATACAAAATATAAAACATATTATATAATTACATCTAAGAAACACATTTACTCAAATTCATAATTAGAACCACATTCAGAGATTCACATAGAGAACACCAAGAACTCTAAACAAATACTAATATAAAACAAACAGGTGCAAATGTAAAACAAAATATTAATATTTAAATACCTACTTTGGGTGTAACACTGCGTCCCAGCGTTGAGCTGTTGAAGTGGGGTGAAATAGTTGGGGCACTTTTCTTTCTTGGTAATGTATCACTCATGTAATTGCCTTCTTTGGAGGATTTTTTTCTTTCTTCTATTGATCTGAAATGCTTAAAAAATAAAACAAACTATAAAAAAAAGATTTTCACAAGATGGGGAAAAAATCATCATTGCACAATGCCACAAAAAACAGATACAATCTGGATACCACCCAAAATCTGAGAAGCACAGGAAAACCATTTTGATATAAGGAAGGTGTGTATACTTAGAAGACTTCCTATGTAATGAGTTTTATTAAATGTTATTTATCCATGTCATTGTTTAGCATGACTGCCTCACAAATTCAGTGCTCTGATTCACAGTTAGAAATGAGTTCCCAATTCTGTCTGGAATACAGCCTTTGAACATAAGGAATGCCTTTCAACAAACTCTTTAATTATTCTATGATTACAAATATAATAAAACACATTAGACTCTTGCGAAATTTGTTTTGCAAGAAATTGTTCCATTCTAATTTAATGGTCTTATTTTCATTGACATTTTAGGCTTGCAAAACTGTAAATTCAGTGTTCTTTAAAACTAAAAACAAAAATCCTTTGTGTTGTACATATTCCTGAATAATGCAGAATTTCATCTTTTAATACTTTAAGTTTGTCTCTGGAGCATCCTAATATCAGCTGTTCGTGTTTTCCCATAGATGTCATGCTCTACAGCAGGATTTTTCTCACATGGCTCTCCTGATTATTTACTAAAGTCTAAGACTGGATATGAATTATGACACTAAAAGAAGCAAGGTGTTCTATGGTGACTTAGCCGCATTCATTACAGAAGTAGCACAACAGGATGAATAGTACCACTTATATTATGGAAAGTATAAAATATAATAATAAGGGTCAAAATATATGATAAATCATAAGTCACTTTTGAGGATATTGCAACACATGATTGTGTTAGCTTCTGGAAATGTTTTTTGCTCATAGCTTAATGCTTTTGACCAGTTTATTAGTTATGGTGCCCAGCCAATTGATATAACTACTAGGTGCTCATAAAAACACTTAATTAGGTTAAAATAGAGTACATCTTTTGGAAGATTTCCACATGTTGGCAACCATTTTTTTTATCAGATATAAACTATTAATTATCGACAAGACAAATTAATGCCATTGTGCTGAATGTTAGGTGGGCATGTAAGCATTAGCTAAAGTTCATCTA
Source organism: Polypterus senegalus (assembly GCF_016835505.1). Lineage (NCBI taxonomy): Eukaryota > Metazoa > Chordata > Cladistia > Polypteriformes > Polypteridae > Polypterus > Polypterus senegalus. The sequence continues at coordinate 267,797,700 of NC_053155.1, forward strand.
TAATAAATATTTATAAACACTTGAGCATTCAGCATTTACCTTACGAAAACTAATCACCATGCATTGTTTAATTGCGCCAGGAAGCAAGAACAGTACTAATCAAGGGTAATGACACAAGTTTTATATTTTACATTGTAGATTGTTATGTGGTCATGCACTACAATTGCAGGTCTGAGTAAACAGTAGGCGTTGATACTCATTGAACTAGACAGAGTAGTACAGTTGTTCAGGAAAAAGTCACAGACAAAAAATACAACCTACACAGAATATTTTATTGTATTCTTGTTCATCTTGCTAAGTATTTAATCTTTCAAAGACTTAAAATGTTCTTAAGCTGTAATCGACCGAACAAAATGTGCAGAGTAATTTGACAAGAATGCAATCTTTTTTTTGCAACATTCACCCACTGTCACTAAAGTGGTGTTCCTGTTCTCTAGAACATAATTTTTTTTCAACCAGTCCAAAAGAAATTTGCCATTTAATTTTACTTTTTATATTATTTAAAACTTGCACTAATGTTTGGTAACACTTTAGGTACTGCAGAAATATTTTTATTACTCATTTATGTGTAACAAGACCTTAACAAAGGCTTTTTTTGGTCTTCATAACAGAAAACATTTGTAGATATGTTATTCTTCTCTGTGCATTGTGGCATATTGATGTGATGGTAAAATGACTTAATAATATGAATAATTGACAGGTCTTTTACTAAAGATGTAATATCAATGGAAATGTGTCTCGGGTTAAGCCACCTCAGACCATTCCTAAGTGAAGTAGGACACATTGCAGAGATGAACAAACACTTTACTGGTGCTTTGTAAGTGTTATGATGACCCAAATCAGTGTTTGTTAAGGTCTTACTATATAAAAGTGAGTAATAGAAGCATTTTTGCAGTGCCTAAACTAAAAAGTGTTATCTACATTTTTTAATAATCAGTTTCCCCATTGTTCTTTCACCACCCTTCCTTTATTTCAGTCAGTAACCACCTGATTGGTCTGTTACTTTTCTTGTAGTGATCGATAATACTGATAAGACAGTGACTTGTGGAGCTAAATTCACTGCTAAATTCCACATGTACCTTCCTTCATTAATGTTTACATAATGTTTTCTAATCGTTAATCTTTTGGTACTGTGATGCTGGTTTTGTCAATTATGATGGTAATCTTGTATATAGTAACCTATAGAGGATTCAGGCACAGAAATGATACTTATTGCATTAGTCCACTGCGCTTACAGCGTACATATTCTAAACCTCATCTACTTGAATCAAAAAACCAGAAAGGGCAGTTGAAAGGTGAAGGCAAGGGGTGAGCTTCCCACAGTAAATGCAGTAATGTTCACAATATTCCTGTGGAAACAACGCATCATTCCACATTCTTTAAAATGTGCTTCATTACCCCACAATAATGTGAATGACAGCCATGAAATATGACTGGTTATATTAGTGTTCTACAAATCACCTGTGTTACAACCCCTTAGGAAGCGATATTCCTTGTTTTCCATTCCAAAAATCTATTTTTAGCATATGAAGCTAACTATAGTGTCAATTTCATGACACTGTATACAAAACAAAATTCATTATTAATTGTCAACCAAACAAGAACTATTTATCACCAAACAATTGAAATTCTCCCTTCCAAGCATGCATGTACACATAATACGGCATCATCAAGTTTGTAGCTGACAGAACTATTCAGAAGCACAGCTGAATCAGAGTACAGACTGGAAGAACAGCAGCTATTGAATCTGTGCAAGATCAACAATGCTTGTCTCAATATGGAAAAAAAACAAAAAAGAGATAACTATTGATTTTAGGAAGACCCATGCTGTCGACTCCCCACTGCACAGCAAGGGTCCTGCAATGGATTTAGTTAGGAGTGCTAAATCCCTTGCTGTACACCTAGACAACCTCACCTTAACCTTCAACACCACCACCTTAGTGAAGAAGGTGAAACAAGGTCTCCGCTTCATGCAGCAACCGAGAAGTACTACCAGCTATCCTGACCAGCTGTATCACTTTTTGAAATGGAAATCACAATATCTCATATTACATAATAGTGCACATAGGCAAAAAATAATATATTAAAAATAATTATCAATAATAATATTCAGTTTATATTCCAAAAACACTGCATTCACAGGGCTTACAAAATTGTAAAGCTTCCATACCACTTATGAATTCTGCCCACCTGCCAACTGGTCTAAGCCTATTCTACCAAACTGTGAAACAGCTTCTATCCACAGAATGTAAGGCCTTCCTGTCACCAAATTCTTTACTTTGCAGTATTATGTCTCATTTGTGTTGATATATGACACTGTATTTTCTTTGTCTCATTGCACTTTGTATAGTTTGTACTTAATTCATTAATAATACGCACTGTTGTTTTGCACAAACAGTAACTCTCATGTGCATGTATGTATAAATAACTTCTGTATACTGCACTGTGATTCTAGTGGGAATGTTACGTTAAACCTCTGCATACTTGTGTATGGATATTATGACAATAATTAGTGATTGTAATGGGTCGAAAAATAATTAATGACAGTCATGGAACATCTTAAGGATCTATTCTGATTCAGATGTAAGGTGAGACATCAAGTAAAATAAAGAGGCCTTCTATGCAATGTTAGCTTTAGAATTTTTAGATTTGGATAAAAAATGTGGATGGTTCAAGAAGACCACATCTGTTAAAATGACATAAACAAATACCTAAGTATGGTAGACATTTTTCAAGGACAACAGCTTATAGATAGAAATAACACTTAGACAACCTCCTGTACAAGCGTATTGCAAAGGACAAAGTACCAGAAGCATTTTTTAGAGACTGGACTTACTTCTGCAGCGAAGATCATTGTGCTGAATGAGAAGAGCTACACTGAAAAGTCTGCATTAGTCGAAGAGATTTAACCAGAAATGCTGATGCCCTGGGAACCAGACACTGTGACAACTCCTTAGTTAATGCATCTCTATAATGTTGTGTGGAAGACATGAACAACATATTTGCATTGTTGGACTAAAATTGTGCTTTCAACTTTTCAAAAATGAGGAGGAAAAAAATAGAGGAATCACATTCTCAAACTCGACAGAAAAGTCTGTGATGAGGAGGAGACTAAGAAGAACACAAGAATCTTTAGAAGCAATAAAAATTCTCTCCAGGTTGGGGAACTGTTTGTTTGTACAAGGATAATTAAAATATTGTGGGGATTTGCTGATTTTGTCTGTTTTGCAGTCCCACTGAATGCTTATGTTCATGCACTTTGGAGTATAATATGGCATGTGCTAACAGCATAATGTTCCAAAGCTTCAGCCTCATACTATTCAATTCCTGACATTAACACTTGCCTATATTATTTAGGAGCCCCAAGGCTGCATCTCTGAGATTTGCAAATGTTACTTTTCTGTCTCATCAGATGGTTATCACCAGTGTACACTTGAGTCTTGTAGCCATGCTGTTGATGCAAATTAATACCTATAAATGTGAGGGACTGGTTCTCTCCCAGTCGTAGATAGCTTGCAGTCTATAGTTGACTGGGAGAAGCTGCTACAAGTGTAATATATCTTTTTTCTGACCATATTTCTACTGTTTCTCTTTCATGCAGGTTCATGCTATACAAAATCCGCAAGATCAGACCTTTTCTGGCAAGGATATGCAGCACAACCTCTGGTCCAGGATTTGGTCTTGTTGCATCTGGAATACAGCAATTCACCTGTGGCAGGAGTACCCTCATGTGCTATCAAGCCACCACAGATGATCCAGAATGCAGCAGCCTGTCTTGTCGCTTAAATGGCTCCCTATTGCAGCATGCATTAAGATCAAAACCCTGATGCTTGCCTACATAGTAGTCAATGGGTCAACATGTGAGTATATGGGAGACATTGAAGTGCTATACTCCTGCCCACTAAGGTCTGCCAGGGAACAGTGTCTGGTGATGCCACCTCTACATGGCATCAAGTCTCAATCCAGACTCTTTCCTGTGTGGTTCCAAGCTGGTGGAACGGGCTGCCCCCCTCCATCCGTACTGCTGACTCCATCGAGGTATTTAAGCAACTGAAGGTCCATCTTTTCTGTGAATATCTGTCTAATTGAAAAGAAAAAAAAAAGATATCTATATATACTGTATACAACTATCTATCTATCTAGATATATATATTGTCAGGTATGCCATTGGCCATGACCCAGCCGGGACGCCATGAGGGACTGGATGTGGGTCTGCGCCCACCCTGGATCACGTGGGGGTCGCCTTCCTGGTTGCTTTGGGGGCCACGGGTACAGGGCATGGAAGCTCCACCCTGTAGGGGCCCGTGGTCACCGCCAGGAGGCGCCCCAATGCCTTGGGACCTGTTACCCCAGCACTTCCGCCACACCAGGAAGTGCTGGGGGGGAAGAATTAGGACGGCGCCCGGAGAGCTGCCGGGAGGACAGCTGGCACTTCCGCCACGCTGGGGCGTGGCTAGAGGAGGAACGCTGGGAACACCTGGGGCTCATCCGGTTCATATATAAAAAGGGCCGACTCCCTTCATTCGAGGCTGGAGTCGGGAGGCGGAAGGACGAAGCTCAGGAGAGCTGTGGAGGCGGCCCGAAGAAAGGCATTGTAGCCAGGACTGTGACTTTGCAGTTTTTGTGCACTAATTTGGGGTCTTAGTGACCATTATAAATACTGCAAATATTGTAAATAAACGTGTGGGGGTTGAGAACATGTCCGCCTGTCTGCGTCCGGGTCAACTTCCACTATATATATATATATATATATATATATATATTGCATTATTGATTGTAATATATGATTGTAAATAAGTTATTACATCTTTTAACTTGTGGCAATCAACTTGCTGAACAAACAGGCCCTAGCCTAATGTTACTCAACTGTTTACCTCTTTTGATAGTCGCTATTGATCAAAGTGTCTGCTAAGCAAATAAATGTAAATGTAATAGTTTAAGTATCCTTGGGGTCTTATTGACTAGTGAAGGTACAGAATGGCAAATGCCTTGATGTAGTTGTATCAGAAAAGAAGTGGTGTATAAGTGGTGAAGTAAAAACTACAATAAGTGCTTTGAGTAAGACTAGTTTTGATTTACCTTCAGTAAATGTTTCCATTTTCCCAACGGACCATAACGTGTGCAAGGGGATTGTGAGCACAATGGACCATATTCTCATACAGATGTACCAGTCTAAATCAGTAGCAGAAACATACATTAACCTCACCTTCCTACCCTTCTTGTATGTGCTGCACACTTAATTTCTGGTTTTCATATTATTAGAATCACCTGCATATTTAAACAGGGCCAAACTCCCACTACAGTAGATTCAATACTGTACAGTACTCTGAACTCTGAGTAGCCAATCTGAGTCTCTATATTCGGTGTAAATAATAGAGCATAGTTTGCAGCAAGTTAGATATACGTAGCACCTTTTGGTCTTGCCACATATTTAGAGGACAAATAAATTTAATAAAATTAAATATGGAGTTTCCAATGGAAAATCGTGAGTAATAATGTAATTATGCATTATAAGAAATGATAGGATTTGGCCATGTTCAATCACCATCTTCCGTGTGCAAGGAAAAGACTGACAGCATGATATCTATTTGATAAATATATTGTCAGTTATAGTAGTTGCAATGTCCTAAAGGCAAAGCAAGATCAAACTCTGACACATTGACAGGCATCGACCAAATTACCTGGTTTAAGTTAATAAATTTTTAGTTACAAAAAGCCATAAGCATGGTACCACTATTTAAAACCTGCTGAAACTGGAAGCATGCAATGTCATGCTGAGAGAGAAAGAGAAAACCACTACACAGGAAAGCCAGATCCCAGGCAAAGTAGTGAAATCTATCACTGGCTGACTGATATTTTTCAGTTAAACAGTAGTGTTCCAGTATTCCATGCCATATTCATGCCTCCCTGTAACATATTAGCAATGACAAGAGAGAGAGCACCCGGAGTGTGTTGCTGGTGACCACTGTAAACCTTATCAACTTAGAATAGTTCATAATATATTCAGACTAGTCTAATCATAAAAGTAAATTAAAGTTCACAAACAAATACCTTCAAATAAATAGTATATTGAAATATTTCAAATAGCATTACCACACAAAAAAAAGTGTAAGTAATGTGCTTTATATAGTTCAGAGGAACAAAAATATCCACTAGACTGATGTAATCATGAGCTAAGACTTGCAATCAGCCATAACCATTGTATTGTAAATCAGGCCTAAGAAAATAAAAACCTACCCTGCACAACAATGTTATAGCTAGTTAAATGGAAGAGTCACTAAAAACACACCCTACATTACCTGTCGGTGGCGGCGGTGTTTTTTGGCTGGAAGTGGAGGAGGAGAAGGAGTATCGGGTAAAGGAGAAGGGTCAACATAAGTAACCATGACTTCAGGCCAGTGAACAGAAGGAGGTTTAGGAACAGGACGAAGAGAGGAAAGACGAGGAGAGGCACAACCAGAGCACACAGAAGAGGGTGGCAAGGACTTTGAAAAGGAATGAAAAGAAAAACAAAAGAAAAACAATTGGTGAATGATGCAATGCTTATCACCGCTGGTGGTGGTAAAAATTACTAATGTACATTCACAACAGTGCTTATTTTGCTTTCTAAAAAATAATTTTTGTTCTGCTATAGAATAACTTTTTTGTTCCTATAATAATACAATGTCAGGGTCCGGATTTGTGCCTTATTAATAACTTTGGTGTATGTAAAATCAAAACCCTCAAGTTTCAACCACATATGATAAAGTTAATCAGGAATTAAAAAGTGCTTGCATTTTTTATTGAATCATTTACATTTGATTCCTATCCTAAAGGGCTTTGCATATTACAGTTGGATGGCGGGATCTACTCAGTGTATACTTAAATTACAAAAGGTACGAAATGCCAAACAGGCTGTATTAGATAGATGGCCAAATTATGATAAACGCCTGGTCTAACTGCATGCCATTTGAAGATGTTACTGATGTCATTTCTATCTATGAGGCCTATAATAAAGTAAAAGCTGATGACACGACAGTTATGAAAGTACCAGTTTCACAAGAAAAAAACAAATCCAGCAATGTCTAGAATAATGGAGCACTGCTTGTGCAAGTCATCAGTCCTTGGTCTGAGGCATTTGAGATACTGTACAAACAGGGTGCTATAACTCTGAGAAAAGTGAAGAGTTGGTTTAAACTGTACCAACTCTTAGTAATCCATGATGTTTTCGTCCTTGGTCTCAAAGACATTTAATAACAAGAACTAAAGCCTTCATCATAATTTGCAACACACAAAGCTCAGCAATTAGATATCCATCAATCTTACATACATATTTTTATGTCTGTTAAATGCAATGTCTAGAAATTTTGTTGTTCAGTTGTTTGTGTACAAACATATAGAAGTCACCACTGTTCCAACTTCTGTTGTTATTACCTTACCACAAAGCTTCTAAGTCACATTAATTTTCAAAGGAATATGTCATACTGGTTATGTTTAATACTGTTTTCTACTTAGGCCAGGTATTGCAATACATTTGCAACACTGAACATGTTGAGAATTTGCAACAATATTTTGGCAAAATCAAGAATCCTATTTTCAAATTTTTAATTAAAAAAGATGAATATATAGATAGCACTTTCAAGGTACTATTACAAAATTCGGAAACTGGATTTGGCCATCATACAGTCAATGCTTTACTGTTTCTTTTTTAATAGCCTTGAATATAAAAATTATATACATAAGGAGTCTTGCTTAATAATTATATCAGGAAGAAATCTTACTGCAGGGGATATAGTTAACATCACTATTGAAGTGGTCAATTTAAGTTCAAGTTACTTGTGTTAGTGGGAAAACAGAGTTATTGATGGTTTGTAGAACTGTTGGATAATCAGTGTTTCTTAGATCTATTAAAATCTTAATCCATTTGTTGACTTGTATCTGAACTTTATATATGAAAAATGCTGACTGATTACATATTGTTGGTATTCTCAAATTGACAACAAGAGTGAAGAAATGATAACTTTGATAAATGTCACAATAAAATTATAGTGTAACAACTCATTTTGAACCAAAGCTTTTGGTAATAAAGTACTTCCATATATACAAGAATAAATTGTCTTCTAATTATATACAGTATTAATACTCAGGTGAATTAAATAAAAATGCACCAAAGTTTTTTTTTTATAATGCTGCTTACCTAAAATTCACCAATGAGTAAACTGAAGTTCCCAAAAAAAAAAAAAAAAAATTTGCTTTCAGGTGATTAAGACAATCTGAAGATAACTTGTCTGTGTGAAATTGCACCATCCCTCCTGACAGCTGATGTGTGCCAGGTTTAACTGAAAAATGTTCAATTTAGATCCTCTTCAGTGTATTCAAAGTTATTCTTTTTGGAAGGTTAATTGTGACATTTACTTTCACATTTAAGATTAGCACTAATATCTTGATGCTAAAAAATAATCCAATTAATTCTCTTTTTTAAATATTTAAAAGTGTAAAATTATTTATCATCAGAGGAAATATTATATATATATGCTCCTCATACAAATCAATATGCCCTCAAGTTTAATGTAAATTTGCAGTGGTTTTCTTATTTGACAAAATAAAACATGATAAAGCCAGGTCATTAGAGAGAGGGACTATCCCAGCAGGATGAGGAGCAAGGCAGGAACAAACACTGATAGGGCGTCAATACATTTATCCTAAAAAGCCCATTTAGAGGCGGCAGCCTAGCTAACCTGCAAATCTTTGGGATGTGGGAATAATGTCACACTGGCATAGGGAAAACACACAAGCCTCAAAAAGATGCCTTACAGGCAAAGATTTTGGTGCTCAAGCAAAGATTTTCTAACTGAAATGAAAAAGATATCTGGAATGCTACCATGCTGCCAACTTTCATGTTACCTGTATAAGTACACAATTACAAATTTAAAAGCATTCACAATTTTTAAAAATATTTTTATTCACAATTTTGAATAGCTATATGCTAGCTCTTTAATGATACTTGTACTGTTAGTTTTGTGATATTTATTTTTGTGTACATGTTTGTCCCACTGAACAATTAAATAATGTGGAACCTTGCCTGACAGTGTGTCAATCTAGTAAGGACAGGAATTCATTTTACACAAGGAACAGTGCAGCCAGTTTAAATATGTGTGATGGAGAATCCAAGAATCCTACCATTATGATTTTATTCTGTATTTTACAACACTTGCATAAATATTCGAGTTCGATATAACCTTTTTGACAACCTAAAAAAAACAAGTAAAGGGACAGTGCTGGAGTAAATAAGAAATGTGGAATCACTTATTGCTTGCTCGTCAATTAAAAAAAATGAAATGTATACAAGTTTCAAACCTATTACATAATGGTTTAGAAACGACAGGTTTAGGAATGGGGTGAAAAAGTAAAACCTCCAGGGATCAGTATTTTATATCATAAGCACATTTAACGTGCAAAGGATTTTTCATGCAATATACTATTAATTATGATATACCGATTGAATGATATCACTGTGTAACACTTTATTTTTAGGAAATAAATCCTCCCAATCATAAAATGTAAACTAACTATATTAAAACTATACATATACACACACCAAGTTCTGAAAGTAAAAATGAATAAATAACATTAAAGCATTATTACCTATTGAATTAATTTATTGTATAAAGTGTTGCTGTTCCTCATTTGACAAAAATAAATAAAAAAACAAAGATAGAAAAAAAAAAACATACTCATACAACATATGGATTTTAAAAGCACCAGTCTACCTAAGAAAAACTGTCAATTACTATAATTAGTTACATTTGATTGGTATTTGAAGTCCATCTTTATGACTCAGATTCTCTTTTAGAATATAAATAGTGATCATGTTTTGGAGAAGATCCAAGCAAAGTACCCTAGACAAGAACTCTCTACTCATATACAATCATTGGCTATCCGTATCCGACATTCTGATTTTGAACCACATGCACAAATAGAAACCACTTTGGCAGATCATAGTATAGGTTTCACAGTTGCTGTTACTGCATTTTGATGGCAACAAGACTTGTAAAGATTTACAATTGGTGCGAAATGTAAAAATAAAATATCATATACTGCAAATATGCAATTTAAAAATAGGTTATTTTATATAGAGATTCATTAAGCAGGTATTTTATTGGTGAACAAATTCATGAGATTGTTACTATAAGAGCAAAAAAGCAAAACTAGACTAATTTTGTGCTAACAGTATACTAAAGAATATACGTTTAGAAGAATAAGAGATCCCATTAAGCTCTGCAGGCTTTGTTGGCCAAGCACTTGGAATAATACTCAATAACAAAGTACACAACATGATAACCTCTAATATAGCTCACACAAAACATTAATCCAGCAGCTAAAAGTCTTTGGCATGAGTTATATTACTTCTAAATAACACTGTACAGTATTATGAGTGGGCAGTAAGCTGGAGTACAGATAAGGAGAGAATGGGCCACATAGAGTAAAGTTCTTTGGGGACCTTTGCACTGACTTACATATATTTACAGTATATTGAAAAAAATAATTTCAATTTTTTTGGGAGTAAATGTGTGAAATATGCAAGTGAAACCAAAATGGGAGAAACAACAGACACCCAAGAGTCAACAAAATCACTAAGAACAATGTGGGCAATCATCAAAACTGGGCAGTCACCTGGAAAGTGAAATTTACTACACATAGATGAAAGGGGCAGGAAGCCTGGAACAATAAATATGAAAATGAACCTAAAACCACAAGGTTTCCAGCCTCCATCTCACTATATGACCCTGAGCAGTCTACTTAACTGTGCTACAATTGTTAACAGCATATACAACAAGCAATTATAAAGCACCCTGCTGTTGTACGTTTCCTCTGGTAAAAGTGTACTGTAAAAGAGAAAAGAACACTACCATAAAGTTCAACAAGAAGAGGGGTGACCAGGAATCAAATAACAAAATGAGCAGAACAACCACAGCACATAAAATGAACAAACCAACAAACCTCTTCCTTAGGTGACAAGGGAGTCTGTTCTGTTGAGGAAACTTCCTTATCTGGCTCGGAACAGACTGTATCCAAGGGGAGCTGAGAGGGTAGGGAAATGTTTCCAGACTTGCCATACATCTCATTGATTTCATTTACTGTGACATAGCCCTGGAAGGAGGAGTTTATCAGGAAATAAGACAACAGAAGAAGCAAAAGCAGAAAAGCCAAATTAAAAAGCATGAACTGCAATGAGAGAATATTAAAGTATTGATATTTTAAAGCAGCAAACACTGATTAATTAAGTGGTTAATAAAAAAGAAAAACAGCATTTGCAGAAATACAAAACAGATTATTTTATAGTGAGTTAAGCAAATATCACTCTTCCATGTTTTGACAGGCAATTAATATGCAATTTGATTAGATTCAGCAAACATGCATGTTAAACTGCATTTATTATCTTAGCATTTTTATATGAAAAGTGCTTCTGGGGAATCCTTAATTATTCATGCATTTGAGTAAATCCTTCCTCTTATGTCTACTTAGCCTGTAAGAAAAATGGCAGCTACTGTATGTTTATGTTAATGTGCAATTGTTACCATTTGGATAAGATTGCTTAATTATACAAATATCAACTTTTGATCCAGAACAAAGGCTAAAACAGGGCCTATTAAAAATAAAAGTAAGTTTCAGAGAAGGTGAAAAAGACCCTGCAATAATATAAATAAATATACTGTTAAAGGATAAATTAGTTATTTTTGGAAGTTATTTCTTCACTTTCATGGTATATATTAGTTTGCTTCATTAAATTGTGTTTTAAAATAAACAGTTTATTAATTTTAAAAATAACTACTTAGCTGTCGTGTTTTATAAAACAGTCAGTGGTAACCGAGGTCCCTTTGTAAAGAAAAGCCTCAAAACATACAGAATACATCCACTTTAGAATAGTAAAGTAAAATAGTAAAAGTAAAAAAAAAATACCTTTTTGCATTTCTGAGACATGATCGTGACAACAAATGTAAAATGAAAATACATTTTATCAGAGATTATTGGTACTATTTTCTCAAGGTAAGGATACATTTCTTGATTGTCAGTCTGCTTGCAGTGGCCATTGTGAGTGGAGTTATGACAACCCAATTTCAACAATGCCAGAGCCCTTTACATTTTTGTGGTGCTGTTTTGCTAAGCATATGGAGCAAGATGTACACCAAGTAGTGGCAGCATGGTGAAAAGAGCACATAAGAGTGTAACAATACTTTTTCCAAATAACAATAAATCTGAACTGATTATACTGTATTGTATTTATAATAAATGCAAATAGATTTTTGAAAAAGCCAAGTCACCTTTTCTGTGGCATGCTTTGAGTATGCATAATTTAAAAAAGAAAAAAAAAGTGTGTGATAGAACAGATTGATGCCCCACAAACCAATTATCAATTTTTTAAATGCATGATGAGTGTCCGTCTCTGAGGATATGGTAATAAAAGAACTGAGCACAATGTTTTCAAATGAGAAATTTAAGTGACAGAGATACTAATCATACACAGGAAGAACATACAAACTGCATGTACAGTAGAACATGGCACTGAGAGGCAGGAATGACAGCTCTGAGCTACCATTCTCCCTGGGTTGAAACATTGGTACTGTACTTGAACATCAGCCTGATTAAACTTGTGTGTGGGTGCGTGAGTGTATGTTTTGTGTGTATGAGTGAGTGTATGTCCTGTAATGGACTGGCACCCTGTATTGGTGCTGTTCCTGCCTTGCATTTAGCCAATGATCACTGAGATAGGCTCCAGCTGCCATACGACCCTGCCCTGAAGTAATATGGATGGATGAAAGGATGCCTATAATGTCTGCTCAATTCTTGTCACTTGATTTCGTGATTTGTGTCTGCTCTATATTCTTTCTCAACTCAAACACACACGTACATCAAACCAACTGCACAAGACAGTACTGTATCTGTGAAAAATGAAGAAATAAAATTCAGAATGTAAGCCTTAGAATCTAGTAAGTGGGACTTTTTTAGTTATTATTTTCTAGTTGTCTATGGTACAGATATAGCAATTCACATCTGCACATCAATGTTCAATAATGTCAAGAATGGTGCTTGGTGATGGCTTTCCAAGGTAAAAAAATGCTCCAAGGTGCCACGGAGGAAGACAATCAGAGTAGTTGGTGAAGTGAGGTGCACAACCGTTCACTGAAAAATATCACAACAGTGGTTTGCTTTTTACTTTTTCACCTACTTAGAACAACATGAATACACTGTTTTGTAGGATAGATGTAATCTCAAAACGTAGATCAACATTTGTGGCTTGAAAAATAAATGTTTTAGTAAGTTTTAAGGCTTTTCATTATAAATGGTACACTGGTATCCATAAACTCCATTAAAATGCTACAGTGGGCTACTTATTTTTTATTATTTTTATTATATTTATTTTATTTTTTTAAAGGTTATAATTTAATTAGATTTAATTTAATTAGAATGCACTTTTATGTGGCAAACCAATATACACTATATCATGACTGTGAAGAAATAACTGACTATCAGGCAAGTCATGGCTACTGCTTTACTGTTTTGCAAGGCACTGGTTTTGTGGTTTACTTATGTTGTATTCTATAAATTAAGAACATTATTATGTTTTTTGTTATTTATGTTTTTCAGTATATACAGTAAATACAGCCAATAAAACAAGACACATTAAAATCTCCAGTCAGAAAAAAGAAATATATAGATCTGTAAGAGTGCATTGTCTAAGAACAGCTTCTTTTATATTTCAGCAACAGAGAGTACAGTGGACCCTTGACTTACGAACTCAATTCGTTCACAAGGGCTGGTTGTAACTCAAGTTGGTTGTAAGTCTATTTTTACCATAAGAAATAATGGTAATACCCATAATGCGCTCCGAACCTCCCACAGCAACACTTACTTAACCTTTTCATAATAAAAAAGGGTTGTATAATTTGCATAATTTACCAAAACACCAATAATTTTTCTAATGTACTAACCAAAAAGTTATAAAAAGTGCCTAGCCTACCAGAAACAACAATTTCACACTGTACTCGCCATTTAATTTGACATCTTTGGGCTGCAGGAAGGAACGAGGAGGAGAATGAAACGGAAGGTGGTTATTGTTTAGAAGGAGCCTCCTTATGCAAATCTTTTCTTTGTAAAATTGTCGTGATGGTGGATTTCGACATGCTGTATATATTAGCGAGATCGGTCACACGAACACCACTCTCATATTTCTGCACAATTTCCTTCTTCATTTCGATTGTGATCGCTATTTCTCAAGTTAATAATGACAGTAGTCGAGCACTCGGTTCAAAGCTGGTCGTGTTGTGAACTGCTGTAATAATACACTCCAAAGCAAGCCAGTGCTGACTCGATGATATCATCATGTGATGATATCATCATGTGCTGCGCCAGCCCACTAGCTAACATCCCTTAACAATCGCTTTCTTTACCTTTCATTACCTTCTCTTCCTTCCTTAACAATTATGCGTCTTGCATGCCATGGTCTTAGTGAATTATATATATATATATATATATATATATATATATATATATATATATATATATATATATATATATATATATATATATATATATATATATATATATATATATATATATATATAAATCACTGCATTAACTGAAATTATGTCCACAAACACATGTATCTGGGCTCCAAATGACGCTTATGAACGCTCTCGGCTGTTTGTTTACAATCGCACAAGCGGATACATGTGACCGCATTCGGGTCGTAACGCAAGATGTTGGTCGTAAATCAAGTTGTTCGCATGTCAAACCGGTCGTATATCAAGGGTCGACTGTATTACGTTTCATCATTTTATAAAATATCTTTACTTCTATTATTTTATGAACTTTCCAAAGTATCTGTTCATGTGTTTGCTATATGAAAAATACAGAAAAATTATGTTATTCATGGAAGCACTCTTTGCTGCCTCAGGGCTTAGAGGGATTGCTATCACAGGGGGAAAAATGAATTCAAAATTGCATTAAGAAATTTTATAGGAAAATGTCAGGATATGGGTCCTTCACCTGAACCTTAACAGAAGGGTGATGCAACAAGACAATGACCTGAAACACTAGTAAATCAGCATAGCAAAGGCTTAAACAGAATACAGAAACAGACGTCCTGTGGTGGGTTGGCACCCTGCCCAGGATTGGTTCCTGCCTTGTGCCCTGTGTTGGCTGGGATTGGCTCCAGCAGACCCCTGTGACCCTGTATTCGGATTCAGCGGGTGGATGCATGGATGAATTCCATAACTCAATGTGTGCTCTGGAATGGCCACAGCAGATTTCTGACCTCATTACAATTGAGATACTGTGGCATTACTTGAAGAGAACTGCTCACATAAAGATGTTATGAGATATCAATGAACAAAAAAAAAATTGTAAGAAACAGTGGTCTCAACTTCTCCTAAGCATTGTGTAAGCCAATCAGGAACCATATGAAATGTTTGCAGAAGGTTATTACTGCCTGTGGATTCAATAATTTCCTAAACACAAGGGTTCACATACTTTTTTCATCCAGGACTGTGAACGTTTAAACATTTTATTCAGTACTGACAAGAAGATATACAATTGTTTGTCTGTTATTAGTTTGTGCAGATCTTACACAATTGAGAGAGCGAGAGAAAGAATCAAGGGGAGGAAGGGAGGTAGTCAGTCAGGAAATGACAAGAAAAGAAGATCATTATGAAAAGGGAAGCAGGTATAGTGGAGGACAAAAAAATTAGAAAGTACACCACAGGAAGGCGGATGTCTTTTGATTTTATTTTAGAGGTGTGCCTTTCAATTCAAAGTAACATGCTAAGAGTGAGAAAAGGGGATATTCTTCTTTCCTTGTTAAAAAGTTTAAATGAACTTTTGGTCAATTTGTTCTTACTGTAAAAAGATGTTTGTTTTTTTTTTGTTTTTGCTAGTATCAGACTTATTCAGTTTCTTTTTCTATGAACAGTAAATGCAATTTGCAATCCACATTATTAACAGAGTTTAAAATAGCTAACCATGTATATCAGTACAAATTACAGGAAACAGAAAAAAGAGGATTAGTTACTACTATATTATTTTTACTAAAACTTTACTACATTACAGTTTTAGGATGTGTAGTTGTATAAGTAGCTATAACTTCAACATAATATAGGAAAAAACAAAGGCGAGTTTTATTTCAAGCAGATATCTTCTTCTTGTTTACATCATACTATGTACGCCATAATATGTTACTTTGTCCAGTCTCATGCCAAGTATTTGTGCAAGTTTATTGTTTGTGAATTAATAATCTCAACATCCATTTGAATTTTTATAATTGGTATGAACAAGTGTGGCTGGAGTGGGGAGCAAAAAGTAAAATGTAAATGTCAAGCTCAAATAGATCACTAGAAGTCTAGTTAGCTATAGCCTTTAGTCTAAATAACTGAGTCTTAACATTTGAGGCTTACATTCCATAGTAATTATTTTGTTAGACTACTATTATACATCTGTGCTCTTTGTAGCTGTATTTCTCCAATGAAATATGTTTGAAATTACAGACTACAGCTGTTTTGTCAAATGTCCATGGCCCAGACAAAGGGTGCATGAGAAGAAATGTATAAAACCCATTGGAAAAAACATTCTGTTACCCTTACTTTTCAAAGTGGCCTGAGGTATTGCACTGTGCCAAAAGTAAATAAAATAAATAGCAAACTACATATGAATGTACTCTGAAGTGAGAGTAGTGCTCACTGCTAAAAACATAAACGAAATGAAATCCACATCCTTGTCCAGCAAACATACAAAACTTAACAAGACAATAATAACTGAGCCTGTTTTCATGATAAAATGTGTGAAGTAAACACTGTAATATCACACTATAATAGCTCTGTAAATCTGAAGCCAGGGTTGTGGTCTAGAATTATCTGTAAATTGGTTTTCAGCAAGATAAAAGTCCAAAAATAAAGCAAAGACAGTCATACAGATACTGCCTGTATGAGGTTTTCATTGGCTTAAACTATCTAGGTACTTTAGTGAATTGCATCATAAAATTTACATACATAAATCATTGTAATTCTTCACAATTATAATTACACTGAATGACAGTGACTGTACGTTTAAGGTATGTGATGGACCAGCAACGTCTTTTGATATTTTAAGACCAACAAATTGACATGCTTATTATACATAAGCTAAAGAACTAACAAAAGTTGTATACATTTTATCATATTTGTCAGGAGTCATTTATGACCCAAAACCATACCATTAAGCATTTTAATATTGCAGACACAATAACAGAATTGCTAAATGGCTTCTAACAAGTTAATTTTTTTAAAATATACTTATTAATACCTGTCAAGGGGTTGTCACATAGGCTTTAATTTGCAAGAAGCCTTTCAATCATTAACATCTCAGAAATCATGAATTAAAACACAAATCAATACAGCTCTCATATATAACAAGTATACAAAAGAGAATATTATTAAGATGCAAGCAAGTACTGTGCACAGACAAACCCATACAGTTCACTTGTAAACAATTGTGTTATATGGAAATCAATACGTATAATATGGATCACACAAAAACATCAGTATTTGCAAGCAAACCAAAATAGAAAATCTATATGGACCAATATTACATACTAATCAATGCTATATGCATGTAGACCAAGAATATAAATGCAAATAAATATGGAAATGAATACATTACTAGGAAATTGTATGCGTCCATACACTTTCCAAGATTAGCAGTAAATCAATACTGCCTTTATACATATCACTTTGACCAGCTACACTACTGTAATTTGCAATTTTATTGGTTGGCTATATAAATTGTTTTTTCACTCAAGTGCTTTTCAATAGACAAAAAAAATTTGCTCACTTGATTGTACCTTCTAATTTTTAGCTGAAAATTAATAATCAATCAAATGCTTTTTAATTATTCAGTGCATCAATTTTTTGCATAGGGATCTAGTTTTCAGTTTGCCCACTCATTCCTTATACTGTATAGTTATGTGCTGAATTTTACATATAGTGATGTCATCCATGTTGGTAATTGAACGTATAAATCATTTCCCTAATGCTTACAATTTTCCTTGTTTTGAAGCAATGGATACAAATGATTATTCTTCAAAAATTTTTAATTTATCAAAACAGTTTTGATGCTATTTCTGATATGGGCAGAACAACTAACCAACTGGAAAAAGCGATTCCCAGTTATGTGTTTCCAATCTATTCCCAAGTTATTAATCTCCTAACTTGTTTCAATGATACAATTAGCAAGGAAAGCACAATTAAATTACTTCACACTAATTTTGGTTATTTCAAACTCTACACAGATGTTTTCCTAGGTGAATGCTCACTCAGACTCAACCTCACATATTAATAGTGTTGATTGATGGGCTTACCACTAGCAAGATAAAATGTGTGAGTCAGCTATGATGCCAGTTAGATGACATACTTGAGTATGAAAGATGTCAACATAGAATAAGCATGCATTGGAAAGTAGAATATTCATTCATCTTGTATATCCAGCCTCACACATCTATTAGAAAATTTGCTCTAAAGCAAAATGTTTCTGTTATGCATAATCTCATAGGAAACTAGAATTTTTCCTTAGGACAAGCACTGGTAAGTATTGGGAGAGTCACAACCCTTCACACCTCTTTCCTGTACAACTAGCGTTTATACAATTGGATAGCAGAATACCCCTCAATGAGACAGAGTTGCTGAGGTGAAACTGTTGAATGTTACTAGTGCCCATGTATTTCATGGCTTGACAGATTACTTTTCCTTTTCAGTAATGTGAATTGCCTAATTCACAGTAAACATGTTCAAAATACAGAGTTACTAAATAGTGAACATGATATTGGAAACTTTGGGCCAAAGGTCAACATCTGACCTTGTATTCATGTCATCTGCTTTGAAACTTCATGTTCTGAAACCTCAATTCATGGAAGCAGTTGCAAAGAGTAGCTGTCAAAAGGTTATTATTGTTGTTGTTGCCTGTCATGGTTGCAATCCCAATACCAAGTGCTGGATATCAGTAGCAAAGGAAGAAGTCAAGATGTTGAGAAGCCTTCTGTGCAATATTACTAAGAAGCTCTGAGGACCTAACCAAAAAGCAGTCATGGCAGTGGCTCTGATATTGGAAGGCATTTGGAGAGGCCAAAAACAAAAGGGGTTTATAGTGGTCTCAAAGAACAGGAAAAACATGTGACAATTAAAGAAAGCTAGGCAAAATAAGATTGGATTCAGCAGGTATGCGAAAAAAATTACCTTGACTGGATATAGTGTTAAACAATGGGTGAATGTGCCCTCCTCAGTGTCAGAAAATTTGATTCCGCTTGGACCAATTTCTGTCCCTCAGGTCACTGGCAATGCTCAGATCACTAACTATTATATACTGTAGGTGTAATGAAGGACTGGCAGGCTGAAGAGGTGTTGTACATGTTAAAACGAGATACAAGAGGGTCTTTTGCATATGCTATAAATTATTCACGTTGGCATGAAGCAGGTTGAGTGGTGATGAAAAGTGTGAGGTGGAGTGCACTTACAGTTTACATGCTTGGAATTTCTGCGCAAACATGATGAAATTAGTCAGGTGGAGATACTATAGCTCTTTGATGTCACTCTGGCCTTGTGAAGCATCATGGTATGCTGGAGAAAAAATTAATCTGCATAAGCCAGCCCCACAGAGAATATTCAGAGGAAGATTAAATGAACAAGGTCATCTACGAATCCTGCAAATTTGCTGCGAAAAATCCTTTGGCGAATTTTGCTGATCAACACGATGCACCATCTTTCCAGTTTGATTTTCAGTTAAATGCTCTCTCTCTCTCAATCCTAAGGGTAGATCTGCTGCTCTCAAATGACCACTAGTTTAACATCCCCAGAAACTCAGACCAGTCTATGACTCACACAAACTAAATCAGTCAGAATTCTTTTCATTTTAAGTCCTACAGATAGGCTTGCGTATGCAAAAGCCATTAATTCATGTATACAATGCATACAGTATGGTCGCAAAAAAGAGCAATACAGGTATCTTGGACATGGAAAACAGAAGAGAGACTCATCTATTTGATGTCTCATGATCACTGTACCACACAAGAATTGAAAAAGAAAAAATAAAAAGGCCAAGACTGGACCTTAACTTTCCATACCAGGAAAGCTTTCATACAAGCACCAGAAACATAAGGCAGCATGTTATTGGTTGTCAGAGGTGAGTAGTAACAAGTTACATTTACTTGAGTAACTTTTTCAAAAAATTGTACTTCTATGAGTAGTTTTACTGCACCATACTTTTTCCTTTTACTTGAGTACATTTGTGAAGAAACGCTACTCTTACTCCGCCACATTGGGCAACACTCGACTTGTTACTTTTTTCCCATTTATACATTACACTATATTTTCGCCAGAGAAAAGTTGTCAGTGGATCTACTGCATGACTGTTTCACCAATCAGACGTAGCAACAATCATCACATGACTCTGTTTCACCAATCAGACGTAGCCATGCAGTCACATGACCACACACAAACTTCCTGCAGCCTGCAAGAGACGTTTTAGTCATGCGTGGCTCCTGTTCACTGCTAAACGGTCACAGCTTCACTACAAGAACCTTGAGAAGCTTAACCATCACTACACTGAGTGAAGAACAAGCACGTTTTAACCAAACATGCACAGACAGACATGGTAAAGTGAGACTTCTTGTATGTGCACAAGCTGCCTTGTTCTAATGTTATTTTCTATCAGCTGTGCTGTTTTTGTAGGGTAAGTGAGTGACAATGTAGGTCTCCTACAGACTCCCTCTTCCCACATCGTCGATAGTTATGACTGAGATGAGCTGACATATGAGGATAATTCACTGATGAGGCCAAAGGATGGTGGAAGAAGTGCTCAAGTGCTTTTATTAAAAACCAGTCAAAACAAAAGTAAAATCAACAAAAGGCGTCAATGGTGCAGTGTTCTAAAAAACAGTACATAAATAAATCCATAAAAATCATTGTGAAAAGTAAGGATAAAAAAAATCAATAAATAAATCCGTTAAAAATCCGAGGTTAAAATGCAGACTAACTCCTCCTGATCTCAGCCCACCTCCTTCTCATTCTCCTGGCTCATCCATTGCTTGCATAGCCGGCGGAGACTCTGCAGCCACAAGCTTCTTTCGGCTGACCTCCGTCTTGGCTGTTTTCTTTTCTCCTTTTCTTTGATCCCCCCTTCTTTTTTGTGCTGACCCGTATATACACTCCTATCTTCGTGGGCCTTAATCACACGCCGCAGGAAGTCAATGAAGCAATTGAGAACGATCGCACCTGCACGTGCAGGTGCGACTCGCTCCAACTACCTTATTAACTCCCTGTGGTCGTGCAATTGCGCCCATGGAGAGTGATACAGCTTTATGGATTTAAAACTGGCCTTTTTTTTTTTGGAAGCTGCGGAACCGCTACACCACAAAGTGAATATAGAGTATTATACAGTCAGCGTACAGTATATCTTGTCATTGTAAGTAGTTTGCCTGTTCAAACATACGTTACCTACTGTAGGTATTGGCTTCAAAAGCTTTGTTGTGAAAAACTGAGATTTGGAACTTTGTGTTATTTGTGCATCTTTATTTTGCAAAGATGTTATTTATACTTATTTTTTATTTTATTATTCGGAAATAGCAGAATTTGCACATTATTTTATAATTTTGTCTGTCTTATTACAACATTTCTAAAAAATAAATTATTTATTATGTTCAAACAGTTACTCAGTACTTGAGTAGTCTTTTCATCAAATACTTTTTTACTCTTACTTGAGAAATTTTTTTGATGACTACTTTTTACTTCTACTTGAGTAATATTATTTTGAAGTAACACTACTCTTACTTGAGTACAATGTTTGGCTACTCTACCCACCTCTGTTGGTTATTAGAATGTGGCAAGCTTGTAGTACTATGGAAATGTGAAAATGCCCTGAAAAGTCTGTCTGGATTTGTGTAATATGTCATCCCGTGCTTTCACTATCTGACATCCTCAGGGAGACAAACTTGACACACTCTCCAACTAGAAATTGTTTTATGTGCTGCCGGTTGAGACCAATGCATTACATTAAAATACTCATAGTCCTATAAACTTAATGAAATGTGGATAATATTCTTGAAAGCATACTTTATATTATATAAAACTGGCAGCACCAGATTTCCTTTTCTCATGTTAAGATTTGTTTTTTCATGTCAAGGCATAATGACCACCTCTGTTATGATGATTCCATTCCTGACTTTTATTTTATAATATATAAACAATAGTTAAATAAAAAGCAAAATAAAAACAAAATGCTGCCAAGTACTTTTAAAAAGTGCTCAATACCAACAAATATTTTAGGTTCTACCTCTTTCAAGCTGTTAGGGTTGACAGGGAAACTTCTTCCTCCTGTAAGATCTGAATATTTCTTTTCAAGGCTGCTTAGATTTTCCTTTTCCTGTTAATATGAAAAATGCACTAGTGATTACAGAATAGGCTAAAAATTGTAAAAAGTACTTCAATACAGAAAATATCAAGTTATTAGGCATTTTATTGGTCGAATAATTAAAACTAATTGTATTATATCACACAAGCTATCATCAAGCACACATTTTTACTTTCAAAACCAGGAATTACGTTATGTTAAATGCATGTGTACAGTAGCACACCTCAAGTCAAGTGTACATCTCTCTTCAGAAACTGCCTGCTTTAATTTCAAATCTCAGTAACATTTTCCTCACAATTTCTCTAGACCAAAATGTTCTAAATGCCTATCACTTTTCTGTTCCTCATCTGTCTCCACAAATCATCCTGATCATTTTATCAATAATTAGTTCTCTCTCTTTGTGTTTTGCTGTTAGAAAATATTTTGGTAATCAGTGTAAGTAGTCTATGTCAGAGAGATTTCTTATCATTAAGAATGAGGACTGGCTCTCCAATATATATCTCTTTCCCATGCTATCACTGTTGAAATAAAAGACCTATCTATTTTGGTATCGCCTTTCATCTTCTTCATCATTATAAGATCTTAAGAAAACAAGAAATTCCATCAAAACCTCTAATGTATTTATCTGTTCACCACAATCATGACACTCTCCTGCAGTATTTAACTCACAACAGATCTCCTGTTACATGAACCACAAAAATTTCACTATTACCAGTTACCATACTTCATACCAATATTTTTATAACACTCTCTAAATCACTGTGATTTCTTGTTCAAAAACATGATTTACTCCAATGATTCACCCATTCCTTTGTCTGGGGTTAATATAGAATCAACATGTATATGAAAAAGCATATGATTTTAGTAACTCTTCTCTAGTATTCCCTAAAATGAATGGCACGAATTATTGGTATAGCACAGCCCTATGTAATGGGTACCCTCCTCCTTGCCCAATGACAAACAGGCAGTTGCATCACAGTATTGGCACATAAAATGAATTATGGCCTTAACCCTGAGGCTGGTCTGATGGCAATAAAGATGAGTGAGTAACAGGGTGTAAGAAAACCTAACTGACAGAGAAAATTTAAAGACTGGAACCTTGGAATGCTGTGGGCATCATTAGGAAAATCAGACCAAACACTGAGATGGTCAAATGAAGTATGCATGTGCACTGTAGAGGATACAAATTACAAAGGAAACTGATAAAGATGTCTACAGGGAGTAGGAGAGGTCACAAGCTTTGCCATTAGGGATATTTCAATTTAGTGGCAATAGTGCGACAACAGAGGACTTGTTAAATAGGAGATGTAAGTGATGAGTGGGGAACAAAGACAATCTTATTCAAACAGCACAGCACCATAGCATTAAGAAAGTTACCATAACCAAACAGAAATTTGTTTCTTTGTTAAATGCTGCTAGCCAGATTAACACATTAAAAAAGTCATATACAAAGAAGAACAATGATGATATAATTATTTACTTCACACTAAACACACAAGATCAAAATATCCAGTAATTTCTGGGCACAAAGTATCTTTCTAAGAGCAAGATTTGAGTCAATACGCTACAAAAATACTGAACAAAAATAATTTACTTACTCTTTGCAACATGACTAATAAATTGTTTTTTTCTTTTAGAAAATTGTCCTTTTCTTTCTGAGTCTGTTGAGCAATCTGTGTTGACTGTTTTTTTAAAGTTAAAATCCTTTCCTGTCATAGTAATAAAGAATAATGATGAGAACATTACACATCTGGATAGCATAATATACTTACTAATGTTTTACTTAATTGCATGAGCCTTTAAAGTGCATGTAAAGACATTAGAAAAGTATACTTAAGGTAACACAAATCTTTAGAAATTTCAAGATATGCTTGCCTTTCTTGTTACAATGTTGCGCTGATATTCTGCTATTTCTCGAAGAAGCTGCTGAGTGAGATTCTCCTTTTCTTCATCTTGTCGGCTTTCCTTTTCTAACTGCTGAAACTCAAGATCTTCAAACTTCTTTGTTTCCACTTCAAGATGATCTGCATCCTAAAATGAAACCACAGGCATTCCTTATTCTTTTTGCTATTAAATGCGAATATGGTTTAAAAAAAGCATATCCTCATTATGGCAAATGTAGTTTTTTTCCCTCCTTCGAGCTAAAATGAAATGAGATACATTATTAATAAGGTAATATGGACATTAGTGTACAAACATATTACACATAGAGTGTTATGAGAAAGTGTGCCATCTACAAAAAAAATTCACTTTAAAATAGTAACCATATTGCCATGTGATCTTTATATTTTAAAAGTGACCCTCCCAGCACATAACACTGAAAGTCTGCACTAACTTATTCAACACAAAGTAAAAGAAATGCAGTTTTTTTTTTTTTTAATCAGCTGTTTACTACTTAATATATACCTGCTTCAATTATGTCATGTTTCAGGACAACTGCAGCATGATCAGTCTGGTGTAGTTAAGACTGTATTTTAAATTGATGGCTTCATATTCTGCTCTATTACTTTGTAGACTATTACTGACTCACAGATACCTGCAATTTAACTTGGGGATCTTATCAAAAACATGATGATAAAAATGGCCACAATACAATGTAACTGTTTTCTGTTTTGAACAATGCAAGGGATAACCCAATGCTCCAGGTATGGCAGGGAATTTGACTAGGATATTCAAGTTTGGCTTTTTAACAAGGGTATATTTCTTGTCCGAAAATGGTGGGAATTAAAGTGGCCCAATTTAAATTTAATTCTTAAGATGCATGTTAAATACCACAGTATATTCATGTAGATAAGCAAGTGTGTTAAGTTTACCAGAGAATTAAATTAGTTTACCTACTTTAAACTGGGCAAACTTGAATTCCTTTCATAACTTGAGGAAACAGGACGCTGGCTTTGAGCTAGTAAGTGAGCAGTTAGCTAACTACTGTAATCCCTCGTTATATTGCGCTTCGACTTTCGCGGATTCACTCCATCGCAGATTTTAAATGTAAGCATATCTAAATATATATCACGGATTTTTCGCTGGTTCGCGGATTTCTGCGGACATTGGGTCTTTTAATTTATGGAATATGCTTCCTCAGTTTGTTTGCCCAGTTGATTTCATACAAGGGACGCTATTGGCGGATGGCTTAGAAGCTACCCAATCAGAGCATGTATTACATATTAACTAAAACTTCTCAATGATATAAGATATGCATCCCGCGCGATGCTTGATTGTTTGCTTGTCTCTGCCTCTCTCTCTCACCCTCTCTGACATTCTCTGCGCCTGACAGAGGGGGTGTGAGCAGAGGGGCTGTTTGCACAGAGGCTGTTTGCCTAGTGGATACGGACGCTCCTCTAAGAAATGCCGCTTTATCGCGGTGCTTCGGCATATTTAAAAGCACAAAAGCACATGTATTTTTTTTGATTGTTTGCTTTAATCTCGCAAGTTTATAAGGGCTTAAAATATATAAAAATAACCATACAAACATATGGTTTCTACTTCGCGAATTATCATCTATCGCGGGGGGTTCTGGAACGCAACCCCCGCGATCGAGAAGGGATTACTGTAAAGTCATTTTACTACACATTAGGGCAGGGGTTTGAGGATCCAATGACCTGGGCTTGGATGTACAGCCTGCTTTTATAAACTTGCCAATATCCATATCTGTGAAATGTAACTGTGTGAGTAAAACATCAAACTGTTTAGCTTTCCAGAAAATGATGTACAGTCGCACATGATGGTATTTGGTGCTCATCTGAATGTATGCAGTACACATGCAATACTAACTGGTGCAACTTTAATATACCTAGTCGGCAGGCTATATTAAGTGGTGAGGACAAGAGCACATGGTGTGCACGAGATAGAAAGTGGTGGGCACCAAATTTTTTCCCAGAAAAAAAAACAAACAAAAAAAAAAAACACCATATCTCCTAAGGGGAACCCATATGAATGTGCAGCATACATAACATAAAACACGTATGTACCTAAGCCATCCCACACTCCTTTAATAAATAAAAGCCTACCCGTTTGCTTTTTATATCATTGCGCTTCAAGAGATGGATGCAATGTCAAACTGAAGCACAGTAGCCTTGGTAAAGTCGTAAATAGATACCTCAAAGCGCATGTTTGTAATTTTTAAACTTTATCTCGTACATATGTGCAAACATCTTATATGTATGTGAAAGTATCCCGTTTGTATGTCTAAACATCTCATACCCCTGTCCACGACTAAAAGTATCCTGTATATTTTCTTACAGTGCACAAAGATATTTTCATGGGACATAGTCCTTTTATATGAGATAAGGGTTATTCAATAATTTACTTTACTGTGTGGTTCAGAGATTCTGTAGTTCTAGTTGTCAAAAAGCTCTATGGGCTGCACAGTCAAAAAAAACATTGTTTCCTTGAAAAGGATACTCTGCTAGATTTGTATGTAAAACAGGTAGTATATTATTTTAATGAAGAACAAACCTTTATAAAAGTGTCAGTGAAGAACAACAGTACCTTTTTGTAATTAATAATAACAAAACCAACTCCATCCCTGTTTGCTTAATAATTAAAAATACCCTCTACAATTTACTTCAACAGCTTTCAAAAGAAAATTGTTAACCTTTATGAAATGTGACTTAATTTGGCACATAGCAGAGAAAGTGTGCTCACATATAACAAAGGTTACATGTACCAGTAACAGAAAATATATGGAATGGAAGCAAACTTTACTGCCATTTTCACACTGTGAACATTTATTTTATGTGCGACACCTGGACTCACCTCCTTCTCTCTTGTGCAAGTCTGTGACACACTTCAAATTATAATGGGAGTTTTAAACATCTGCTAAACATAAATGTGTGGAGGAATGACCAATGAAAATGATTTGTGAATGTATGTCAACAACAACAAGGAGCTTGCCTAGGCCACATGTTGAAGTGAGATGGTCTAGGGCAAGATGGCGCATTCTGTAGACAGATCTCTGCCAAACATAAAATCTTGCTATTATAATATCATTCTTTTTCATTCATGAGCCTTCTTCTTTTGCAACCTCTCAAGCAGATTGTGAAGTCACAATCAAAACAGTTGAATCGTACATTTTGATGTTGATTATGGCAAGATATTCCCAAAGATCTTTGGGTTTTATTCTATGGATGTTGGAAATTTCTATGAGCATGTTTCAGTCAGCACATGAACTCTTTTAAACACGACTAGTGATCATGAATTTACTTTACATTTACTTCAAATTTCCTTGTATCCCCTCAGAATAATATTACATGTAAGGATATATGGGAGCTCTGTTTATCTTGTCACGATGGCTAGATTAAGGGTGAAGATCAGGTCTGTCATATTTGAGCAAAGGTGGGCCCTTCAAGCAAATGTGTAATGATTTTCCATATTCACCTGCTAGAAGTTCAAATTAGTTCTGGAGATAATTAAAATAGAGCCTAATTTTTTTTTACTAATGTTCATCTTGAATAAATACTGACTTTTGTTCTCTGAATAACTGTAATGTGCAGTATTATTGTTTTGACTAAGTCATCTTAATCTAGCAATTTCATTAGAATGGAAATCAAATTTCGATATTCATAAATGTTAAAAGAAACAAAACAAACGTATCAGGAAATCATGTAATTCTCTCACTAAGTCCTAAAATTATACTCTGCCCTTAATCTATTTATTACAGTGTCAATGTAATGTCAGTGTCAATTGCCAGGGTTTGTGCCTGCCCAGCACCGCTTAATGTAAATGAAGTGGACTGAGCTGGTATAAAAAATATATAACAATAAATGATATACATTTCATACAGAGCAACTCTACTGTAGACATCTACAGTTGGAATACACAATATTACCATACACATATTATAGGAAGTTATTCACAGCAGGACATATGCTAAAAAGCACTCCTCCCAGCTCTCATACTGTACACTTTACAATGGCATGAAGTCAAGTCTCCCACACCCTCCTGCCCTTTAGCCTTTAACTGCCATATTACTTTTTTTTTTTTTTTTAGCATCTGCACAGTGATTCATAACTGAATTTCTCAATGACCAACTCTACATGTCACAGTATTCAAACACCATTTCAAGAATGACAAACACACAAAGCAACTGTTTTCCCGTTAGCCTGATGCATTTAGCGTATTTTAATGTCCACATCGCAATGGCATGAAGTCAGGTCTCCCACACCCTCCTGCCCTTTAGCCTTTAACTACCATATTACTTTTTTTTTTTTTTTTTGTTAAACTTTTGCTTCCATACTGGCTTCACATTTTAGCATTTGCACAGTGATTCATAACTGAATTTCTCAATGACCAACTCAACATGTCACAGTATTCAAACACCATTTCAAGAATGACAAACACACAAAGCAACTGTCTTCCCGTTAGCCTGATGCATTTAGCGTATTTTAAGTCACAACAAAATAAATATATAAATAAAAATGGTCATGTTCATCCTTCCCAGTGCATAAAGCTAAACTGTTTTTTATCATTTCTTGATCCTGATTTATTTTCTGGAGTATAACTTTTTGTTTTTTTGGCCTCTTAATAAAGCTCACACCTCAATGCACTACTCTGTCCATTGTACATTTACATAAAAACATTTATCTAGTTGTTAGTGAGATTATCCCTTCCATTTAAACTGAGTTGTTCTAGTTTGTTGGCTATTTGACTATGTCAGACATCATTCTAAATTATTCTACTTCTCCACTATTGACTCACACAATTATATGATAACTAGAGACGTTAAAGCCAGGAAATTAGGTAAACATTTTATACAAATAATTGGATGTGTGTAAATGTTTAACAGAAATCTGAACAGATTAATGTCAAATTATAGCAAACTCAAAACAATCAGATTTAATGCTTCTTTCATTTTTGGCAAATTCTGCTAAGCATTGGAAGGTCATGTGGACTGCACTGTATCTCTAGAATGTCTGCTACCATGACACAATGGCTCCACAATTTATATCCTCTTACATGTTTATGTAGGTAGATGGTGCTTAATGGTTAGCAGCTGGGGATTCAGATGT
The DNA here is from genome assembly GCF_016835505.1 of Polypterus senegalus. Taxonomy (NCBI): domain Eukaryota; kingdom Metazoa; phylum Chordata; class Cladistia; order Polypteriformes; family Polypteridae; genus Polypterus; species Polypterus senegalus. The sequence goes on from NC_053155.1 coordinate 267,827,114, forward strand.
GCAGCATGCATTGCTTTGTTCACTACTGAAATGTCTCTCACTTATTCCTGTTTTTGCCCTCTCCCAGTATGCTCGCATACTCTCTCTCGCTCTGTGCTAGGGCAGACATGAAGTAGATTATAAAGTAGCTTGTCACACACAGTTATCTCTGCCGGTTTCTGTTTTTGACCCTTTCAAATCAACATGTGCAAAGAAGGGTAAAGTAAAAAGAGAGAGTTGAACAGTGAACTGGGAAGACTTAATTAAGCTAGATAAGACCTATTTATGAAACACAGAGCGCATCAGTTCTTAGTTTACATGCATGGGCATTTACCTTCCATACAGAAAATGTCAAGAAGTGACCTATGTAAGGAAGGACTGCCCTTACAAATATTAAACATTTCATTGCTGAGGGATTCTGCATACTCTGAACTTGGGGTGCACTCCTGTGGATCACTACAACACTTTTAAAACAGCTGTGGTCACATTAAGGCATTAAAAAAAACATCAAGCTTAAAGTCAGAAAGCCAAAACCATGTCACCACTATAGTAGGAACATAAAGAAAAAAGTGTAAGAGCATAAACCCATCGATATAAACAACGTTTTAAAAACTCACATAAGTTTATTTTATGAAAACTAAAATACTGAACAATATATCACTCTGTTCACTACCAGCCTACCAACAAATCTGTAAGCAGAATAAACAGCCCATCTGCACGTAATAGTTAAAACAACAAGAGCTCACAAACATCAACAAATGTTATAAATAATGATAAAACACTGCTTAAGGAATACACCGCGAAAGCTCTGACTCATCTTTTAGTATGAACACTAAAGTATGCTGCACATAACTACTTTCAAACATCAGAATCAACTCACTCTCATCTTTTACTGTAGCAAAGTCTGAGTGAGCCTTCTAAATACAACAGCAATTGATGAGAATATATTATTACTCATCTACCTAATAAATTATTTTTTTTTCTTACCTCAAAAACTTCATGCACAAGTCCTACCCCTGTCAATGCTACTACGAGAGAATAAAAGATGTACTATAGCAGACATCTCTTTACCTTGTGTTCATCACTTCCAGCTCAGCAGATAATTTTCCCACCATACTTACAACTTTCCTAGATTGAAGAATTACAATCCTACCGATACATCTACCCTAGACAACTTGTAGTTCCTCTGTTTTGCCTCCAAACTAGCTTTCCACATGATACACTAAACCTACGACCAATTAAATTAAAATTAAATTTAATTGAAGTTGAAAATAAATTTCTCTTACTGCAAGTGTTTCCCAGCTTCCTGCTACAATTTACCATTCAAGGTGCCCACATGATACTATGAGCTGCATGACATTCACATGTCTGTGTTGTACAACTTCTTTTAAACAATCATGTCATTCCTGTTATTAACAAGGACATAAACCTAAATCTGGAACAAAACTGTTCAAAGAAACATTTTAATTAAATACACTTGCATTAGAAAACAACCAGAATGTCCCTTGTTGTAACCACATGAATTTACTAAACTCTCCATTGGTTCTTCTAAAATTGTTTGCTTGGCCTTGTTCATTATAATTTTTATTTGCATTTACACATAGAATAAAAATGCTTCTACTCTTCCTTTGCCACCGGGGATGTATCTTTGCTGTAGGACAGAACACAGTTACTAGTAAATTTATCCAGTAAGCACTGAAGAACTTTTAATATGGGGTGATAGACAAATTTTGGCTTCTGCAGTCTTGTTAATAATTCATTAAAGTGTACCCTGTCGGAGACAAATTTAAAAAGTTTCAAGTTATTTCAGGGCTCAAAATTCTGGGAAGAGGCATTGTCCTCAGTGTTGTAACAATAACCCCCCTCCCACCAAGGTGAACATTTTGGGGTCCAAAGTAGTCTATTGTCCCTTTCTGGCAAAGTGGGATAGGAGTTTAAACTTGTACTGAGATTGGAACAAGGATGCAGAATTGTATAAAGAACAAACACACACATAGGTGCTGCCCTGACCTGCATGTTTGAACATTCATTGACCATTATGTATTAGATTTCATTTACTTTAGGGAGGGAGGGACATTCTATTTAAAATAATTATTATTATTTTTTTTTTTTAAATTTCACCCAAACTAAATTGCATTTTTATAGTGACTGTGTGTAGGGTGTTTTACAATACATTGTAAATGACACAAGTGACTACCCTTATCTTAAATTAATTGTACATTCAACTTCGGTTGATAAATAATAAAATGAACCAATTATACAAACAATCAGGCTGGCAATTACTTTTAATTTTAAGTATGTATGCTCAAATAAAAGAAGGAGTGAAAGAAAAACAGAAGATGTCAAAGGAAAAATAACCCAGTTACAGAATGAGCATTGTACAGCTGTTGGCCAAAAGAGGAAGTCCAGCAAGATAGTTCAGTAATAGCAAGGTTGAGTTTGAGGAGTTTGCACCCTTAGCTTAACACAATGAACAAAAGTAGACACCAAGGCAAATGGCACAGATTGATGAAAGGCTTTTACACTAGGAATTTTACAGCTGGATTTGCTAAATATTATTGGAATGTACAAAGTATTTGTGTATACTGCATGGAGATACTTTGTGCTGGGACATCAGCGTCAACAACAAGGTCCAATGAAGATAATAAAAGTGCAAAGAAAAAAAAAAAAAGCATACTTTAATAAAAAAAAATGGTTATTTTTAAATAAAAATTTACAGCAATGAGAAGCAAAGTGCAAAGGACCCAGTGCATTATACATTATGTATTGAAAACCTTTCCCCACCTTAGTTGGAAAACCAGAACAGTTTTTTGAATGGAAAAAGGGATCAAGAGGCCAAAGCAAAAAATCTTCCCATACAAAATGATGTGGTTAAAATAGTGAATCACATTAAAGCATATGCAGCCAATTCCTCTTTGTTTGAACAACTTTATGAAGATATGAATGAAGAGTACAAGTGTCTGCCTCTGCATTCTTAAGTTCGTTGCTATCAAAAGGTGCTGCCCTGACCTTCTTGTTTAAACTACAAAAAACAAATCTACAGTGGAAGTTCATTTTAGTGATTGGACTTCGTTATCAAAACTGGCATATGTTTGTGACATGTTTAGCTCACTGAACGAGCTTAACATTTAATTTGGGGAAAATGGTAAGTATTGTATTTTCAAATTGGCAGAAAAATATTTTAACTTAAAGCTAAGTTAGAACTGTGGAGAAAACGAGAGGACAAGAATCTGACATATTTTTAACATTGCCTCAGTTTTTGGAGGACAATGAAAATACAGCTGTGGCCAAGTTAGTGCATGACCACCTTGCAGCACTTTCTAAAGAATTGCTGATTAAACAATTAGGCCAAGTAGAGATAAAAGGACTTTGTTGGAAAATTGCTTACATAGGTGTCCTCAGAACTGAACTTAAATACCCTTAGACTAGAGGCATGATAAGTAAAGGTTGCATAGTACAATTGTTACAAGAAATAGAAGTATACTTAGCAACTATGTTCACTCATGTACTCATTATGGAAACTTAAGTGACACAGCTATGTTGTTGTGTGACTTCTCTATTAGAGATTACCTTTTTCACTTATATTTTGGGGGAAAAAAAAAAATCAGAAACTTATGACTGTTGGGTTACAATTTACACAATACCAGACAGAGACTTGGCCAGCAAAATCCATTGCATTCTTATAGCACAACTAGACATAAATAAAACTACAAACTTTACTATTTAAGTCAAGAGATTATCCTTTCAATTCACCCCAACAAGCCTGCTAATCCTATCCATCCAATTTCTCCAAAATAACAATTATTCTGCTTGTCTGGATACACTTGTTAGAAGAAATACGCAATTTAATCTGATTTTACAACAGAGTGTAAAATGTCAAAAAACAATGAAAAAAGTGTAAACTAACAATTCTGTACTATAAAGTAGCCAAAATTGAGCATTCTTAAAAAATGCTTTATCTGACTGTCATTTTCTTTCTGTGTCTTTTTTAGCAATGCTTTATTCTACCATAAGGGCGAGAGTATAGTTATATTTATATTACATGCTACATAATATATTACAAAACATTCATGTTTTAAGGTGTTTTGTGTGTTTTTTTAATATTCAGTTTCTGCTTAAATCAAGAATGCATTGAACATCAGCTGAATGTTAGGGAAACATTCTGAAAAAGACCCTTGTCTATCTATAAGCTAAGTGTTCAAATGTAAAACTATCATTTGTTGAAATGCTCCGCATAATTATGTTCTTTCTTTTTAGCACAAAGCTTCTAGGAACTGTCACTCTACTGACCCTTTTAAGCTGCTGTTGTAATTGCTCCCTCATGGACTCTGGACAGTTATCAAGTTGAGTCTTCTGCTCAGAATAAAGCTCCTGTAGTTTCTCTAGCTTTTCCCTTTCAGCATCAAGTTTAGTCTTTTCCTAGAAAAAGCAAAGTACAAAACAAGAGAGAAAAACAAATGTTTACCATTAGCGCAAGCACAAGCAGTAGCATTAGTTTTAGCTTGTTCTAGGTTTAGTTGGTAAAAGTCCAAGATGCAATGAAGGCAAAGTAAAATTAATATAAAAATAAAATGGGATTTTGACACAAATGTGAAAGTATTATTTAATGTATTTTTCCTTGAACTGTTTTGTTGGAATTAATTTGTATTTTTAGTTAATCTTTAAGGCAAAAAAAAATCTAAACAGCAAAAGTAATTAAAAGTCATAAATTCAAAGCACAAAAAGTGTGCAATTTCCAAACTTCTGAATATTAATGTAAGAATGTCCAGTATATAACATGTGAAACAAGTGTTAAGTGAAAGGAAAATATGGGTGTATTCTATTTACTTATAATAAAATGGTAATTTGGTGTTCAAAAGTTTCATATATATTTTTACATTCAACTATGATTCTGTGATCTTTGTGGATTTAGGCTTACAGGAATTATTCAAATTAAACCTACATCATTGCTTACATTTATGTTTAATGTAGGCTGACACAAAATAGAATCTCCAACAAAAACTCCAAATATGTCTTTAAATGTTAGAAATTTATTTTAAATAAATAATTAAATAAGCCGATTAAACTACTGTAAAATTATTTTAAAAGTATATTATCCTGGTTTAGGTAGATAGACCTGTGTGCATAACATCGCAATATGTTTCTCAAGGCCAATTTACTATTAAGTCTGTAAGTATATCTGACCTCCAGATATGAAGCTGACACTAGCATACTGCATTAAAACAGTAGTAAATGTAGAAAAATGCAGATTTGCAATATGCTATATGCATTTTTCAAACTATTAAGACTATAAATCAATCTATTTATTTTGAGGGTTAGGCAGTTTAAATAATAAATAAAAATAATTAACTGAAGAATTTAAAGTTAATTATTTTACAAGAGCAATTAGTACATTTACAAAAGCAGATTAAGATTATGCTACAAGCAATGGTAAATATTCCCATTATGCACACAACCAGGAGGCACATAAGCAGCACAGAAGGTAAAGAAGCATGCATGCCAATGGACCTTTGTTCATGACAAAAGAAAAAGGACTGCAGAAAGAGTAATTCAGAAAATGTTCATAGTAAAAACTAAACTCCACACATGAGAACAAAAGATCTGAACAAAACAAGTTGATCATACAGTACAAAAACCCACATAAACTGCTTGAAAATGCTAACTAAGACTAATAAGGCTGACTGCCATTATGTTTTAGCTGTGACCACATAACAGTGATAGAACATCTTCACAATACTGAATTGATCCCCGTGTTGTCTTAAAAGACTGAAATCAAATGTTTTTAGATTGTGGCTAAATCACTGAGGATTTAAAACTGTTTTAGCCTCTTACCTCACATTGGTTTGTATGTATAAAGACTTTATACTTTGATCTAATTATTTTTATTAACTGATCCAGTTAGTAAGCCTTATGATTATTGAACTTCTGTGCAGATTAAAACATTTCCCATTTGTAAATGACTTTGAATAAAAGCATATGATAACAAAATAAATGTAAATTAATATATTGCATAATTAAAATGGATTGCATGAGTCAGAGAGCACAAAAGAAAAAAATGCAACACACAGCTGAATAAAAAGAGACAAGATAACCACTGGGACTTGTTAACAGGGGTTTGGTTTCTTGGCTGGATTCTTCCTTTAATTTTCTTTTGCCTGTCACCTAAATTACACTTTTCAGCTATAATTACTAACAAAGGCTTGATTCATCACTTATGTTCTGAATATAACCCCATGCTTGAAGCATCTCATGCCTAGAGGGATTATTGTCTGTTACTGACTGTAACAGAGTACTTCACATGAGGCAACACATGATCAACAATTAGTGTGAAGACACTACCTGAATAAATCACTGTTTTGGGTGATTCATAGTTAAGCAACATGAAAAAAGAACAGAAATGAAGGAAAATTCAACCTTCTTGTTATTTTCTCCCACCACCAATCTGGGATCCTGAGTTGGTTCGTCATGTGGGGGGAGCAGCAATGCACTGTATCAGTGTGTGCTCCTAACCTAACTAACTGCAGAATTTTTTTGCATTTTGTGCTGTATTAGCTTAAGAACTTTTACTTTGTAACAGAATTAAATGCAAATGAGACAAACCATACATGCTGGGAATACAATTACAATATAATATTTACTACAAAAATATTCTAATGGCAGCAAAGATGTGATAAAATAAATACATTATGCCACATAAAGCAAGCAATGTTGTTAAACTCTGCACTACATTATAGAATTGTATATAGCATATTACACACATATACATGTATAATTAAATTTTCTTTAAACTCTGACTTAATGCCACCATTAAGAAGGCACTACTTTCTCCACTGAAGTATAACATATAAATCATTTGAACAAACCACAATTCAGGTATGTGGCATATATTTATAAAATCTTTTGAAGAAGGTTCAGTTTTCTTAAGATTGTGATAGTAACTCTCCACCTTATTGGTTCAGAGATAAAAATGCAAATCACATCCAATTTGTGTATACAGCATAAGCACCACTAACCTTTGCAAATAACCTTGATCGAAAACATGCATTCTTTTTATTAAAAAGTGACAGTTACAATTCAGTTGACATGTCACTAAAATATCAGGTAGCCAAAAATTTAAGACATGCATGTCTTCACAATTATACCATCTATATTTCAAATCAAGTAGTCCAACTCTGGATGGAACTATACTTGGAAAGGTTGCTAGTTCATCACAATGCTCCTTCACTGCACACTTACTCTTATTCATTCTGGGCAATTTGAATTTCCAATGCGCTTAATAAGTACAGGTTTGAGATGCAGATGGAAAACAGGAGTGCCCAGAAGCAAATTCATTTAGACCCAGTGAAAAGTCCACTCCATCAGTGAATTGGACCAGGACATGAATCTTTTCCCTTGGAACTGTGAAGTACCAGCCATACTTTATGGTCATAATTCAGAAAAGAGAAAAAAGGCAATTTATTTCCTTTCACAGGAATTGTACAAGAACAAGTAAGTTCATTTGTAGCTGTTTTTTTAATTGTTTAAAGACAATTTTTAATATGGAAATATGGCTAGTGCTAAGGTGTAGACACATTGGCAGGTAACTGCAAGCTGATCTGGCTGGTCTATTTATAAGCATGTGCACATCCTATAACACACTGATGTCCCCTACAGGGCTGCTTCCTGCTTTAAACCTAAAGCAACTTGGATAGTCTCTGCTTCAGTCTAACTGGATTATGGATGTACAGTAGGTACAGCAAATCTCAGGAACTACTGGGTGAGGGAAGTAATCCAAAACACATTTCATTTTTAAGGCAGCAAATTCATTGTGAAAATAAGAAGTCACATAAACTACAACTGCAAATAAATATAAGCTAAATAACTAGTTTAGCAATTAATTTCAGCACCCACTTATCCAGCTAGGGTCACAGAGGGACTGAAACTAGTCCAACAGAGAACATACAAACACATTCACATGCACAGGTATATTAAGATTTATTAGCCCACATGGACAAGAAAAAAAGGCATATTAGACCAGAAGTGGACCAGTGCTATTGAGTTATAAGGCAGCAATGCTACTTGTGTCAGCCTGCCAAACATATTGCCAATTTTTAAAAATGCAAAAAAAAGAAACAAACATTATATATGATAAAAAAAGCTTTATTGCTTATATTTGTTGGGTATTGAGTATCAAGGATATACTATGCACAAACTCTACAATTTCAGCTTGACTTGAATCCTATGCACCAAAAATCTGGAATGCTTTACCAGTAGAAATATACAAAGCTAATACTATGGGGTATAAAAAAAACACACACACACTTTCATTTTTTTTTTTTTTAAGTCGCTTTTATTTGCAGCTGTTCTTATAGATAATATGCACTGCAGTATCAAATATTGTACTGTAGATCTGCAAACATTACTAACCTCTACTTCCCTTTTTTTCTTTCCTGGCTTTCAGCAGTGGCACCTTGCCTTGTTCAAAGTACTCAGCAGCCGCCTATGATGTCAGATCTATGGACGGTCCAGCTTGTGTATAATATTCTAGAGCAGTGCATGAAACAGTAATGAACTATTTTATCAAGATTCTGTTCAACAGAATGTCCAGTGGAGACTGGATGGTCTTTTTGCCTTGATACCCCCTACAGGTTTATTTCCTCTAACATCTTGCCAGCTGGAGTTTTTATTTTCTCACACTTCATGGTCATCTGACCATAATATTGGACTCATCATTATAATCATTACAAAGTTAAAAAAATAAGTGTAGTAATTTAATTTATACTTAAGGAATCTACCATTTCTATGCTTACTTGCTCATCTGTATTACAAGTCTGTATTTATTTTATTTTTATTGTTTTTTGTATTTCATTTTATTTATTTATTTTTAGCTGTTCTTAGTTTTCTTTAACTTCTTGTCAAGCACTTCGAGCTACATGTTTCATGTGAAAACATGTTATAGAAATTAACGTCCCTATTGTTACACTAAATACAGTATATCCTATTTTAGAGGCTTGTTCATTTGGGAGGGATATTTTTTATTGGAAATTATAATCCAGTAAATGGGATGTGGTCTTATCTCATCAACAGTACATTGTAACTCTTTTGTTACATCTCAATGCCTGAGGTATATAACTTTTCTTTTTTGTTTAACCGTGTTACAGCCAGTCATATTTCAACAAAACAAATTGCAATTGATTAACCTCCTTCTCTTTAGTGAGGCACATCAAAGAAAAATATAACTCAATAAATTTGAATACCCTGTTTCATGGCAACCGCATATTTTTCTTGACTTCAGACTGGTGTCTTCTCAAGGATAAAACATAGCACATCTGGAGTCAGTCAGCTAACAATATCTTGGTTTGTGTAACAGTAGGTAAGTTTTTTTTCTACATGAGCTCAAAACACTGCTCTTTCCTATTGTACAGAAGATTTTTTCTTCTTCGATGAGAACAGAAGCTGTCCAACTAAAATCCATAAATCGAACGTTTTCGTAAGAATTGCAAAGAAACTAGATATTGACCAAACAATTCTACAACACTGATCAGAAACTTTCGATTCTAGTCGAGAAATTCCAATTTTGAATATTTAAACTGTGAAATATTCTTGAAATTAGATTTGAACATAAAGACCCTAGCTGGTGATGTGCCAGAATACTTATTATTTATTACAAAATGCTTGTAAATCATACACCAGACTCTTTCATTCCTGTAAATCTGTGAAAATGAAAATAAACTCAAAAAAATTTGATGTTGATGTAGCCATAAAATTTTGTATCAGGATCTCTACAACTGCTGCCATCAATCATGTTACCATTGGACAGATAAACAAAAACTGTTTTGTTCTTATAAGAGAGAACAAAATGTCTCATGTACTAGTGAAGGAACTTTATTTACGATGTGTGTTAAAAATAAATAAATATAAAAAACGAGTAACCAAAAATACAGAATACATATTTTTCAAAAATATAAAGGGAAAGTACTGCATAACTACATGATACATATTAAATGCCTTGACATAGTGTGTTCCATAAATGGCACCCTATTAGAAAAAGGGTAAGTGGTTTCTAGCAGGAGGGGATTCAAACCTCTACTGAACTGGAAATCTCAGAACCAAGACCTAAAGCCAGCATTCAGCTGGACATGGTGCAAGTCACAGTATACATACACTTGGATAGTTCATTAAATGCATCGTTAAGTACAACTCTATAGTGTGCCTTATTTAAATTCGATGCTCTTTGGTAAACTGTAATAAAAGCATGGAATTCAAAATATGAAACCTTAACAAATAAAAAATATGAAGTACAGTATAAAAACAAATACAAAAACAAGGAAAAAGTAAAATGGTAGTGTTTTCAAACAAAAAATTAAACACTAAGGATGCTTTCACTCATTTCAGCATTACTGTTATGCCATACTATGCCAGATCTCAAAGAGATCAATCATTATTAGCTTCATAATTTCCAATCCCTACAATTTTCTGCAGGCAAGAGTGGAGTTTAATACAGCTAACTCACTAGTCAACAACCAATCAGACAGATAGACTAAAATATCCAAGAAAGTACACTAAGTTAAAATTAAACAACACAAATAAAATGGTTTTATGCAGTATCTTTAAAAAAATAATTAGGAATAGAGAGTGCCACAATTTAGTAATTTGGCTAAACATAGTAAGTCAATAGTAACTTAACTACCACATAAGACTGCATCTCATATAGTGCTGTCTAAGCTTAAATATCACAATAAGACACATTTGGGTCAATTCATGTAAAATCAAAAGAGGCCCCTCAACTAACCATCTCCGATTTGCTTCACACTTCATAGAAATAATGTTGTTGGGCTCAACAAATATTGTGCAAAATTGTACGCTTGTATCTCCATTAGTTTCTGAGATATGGAGACTTTAACAACGAGGGTGTAAGTCTACAGTATTTTAACTTTAAACAAGTGCTACTAAAAAATGACAATGTTCCATAAGTCATAACTTTTGAACTGTTAATGCTAGATGTATAATATTTTCAGTGATTGTTCTGTAGTATTATATGTCTTTGACATCTAAAGTAGTTGGTCTATAGTTGCATATTTGCCAATTTATAGTTTTCTGAAAAATGCATAAAAATGTAGTTCATGCTGTAGTGGAACTTTGGCCCTCTATGTCTCTAGACTAAATTACATCACATATTTCAAATTTTGAGTACATACTACTCTTCTTTAGCAACTAGGTGGCTAATAAATAATCTGAAAGTGCCTCAGTGCAAGTAGATGTGTTCCCTGAACTGGATAATTGGTGCTGAAATAGATAAATTATTTATTAGCATACATTTACTTTGAGTAATAGTTTATGTGATTTCTTATGTTCATAATGAATCTGCTATCTTGAAAATGGAACACACTTTGTGTTAAACATTAATAATACCCCAGTCTACATCTTGCCTGAAGAAGGAGCCTGAGTTACCTCGAAAGCTTGCACATTGTAATCTTTCTAGTTAGCCAATAAAAAGTGTCATTTTGCTTAACTTCTCACCACATCCATAATGGCTAACACGGTACAGCACCCTACTGTAATACCCCACAGAAACATGCAAGCAAAATAAAAAAGAAAACAAAGAGGAGGATCAAGACCACATTTATGGCTACAGTCATACATTCTAAAGGAGACTCAGGTACAAAACTCTGAAAAGAAGGTGAAGTACATAAACATAAATATGGAAATAAGCCAAATGAAATGAAAAACCCAATCATGAATGTTACAAAATATTAAATATTATAATATGTTTAGAAAATCTCTCCTGCTGCACTTGTAGGTGTTTATATATATATATAGTATATTTTTCCTATTCATTTGTATCCCCTTACTAGTTAACTCCCTTGTAGTGAATTGAAAGGTTGGGAAAATTAAAAAGGAACAAATATAAAAAGTGATACATTCTAAACTGATAATGATGAGAACAGCCCACCACACTTTATACAGTACATTTCATGAAGCTTATGGAAATATTATTTTGAAAGACCAAAGGTTTTTTTTTTTTGGAAATGTGAAGAGGCACTTTTATTGACACAGCCACAAATTATGCTATCACAAAAGTGAGACATTTGCTTAAAGCACTAATTAAGTAAGGAAAGGCTGAGAGAGAGAATGAGCAAATAGATAAACTAACGCAGAGCTGTACTTGTGTATATTAAGAACACAGATGGCCTGGGTGATTAACTTTCAAAAAAGATCCTCCCCATTCCTGCTCTTCAAATTGAAGCCATCTGCACAGGGCAGGATCATGTACATTCAAACCCTATGATTCAATGTCAGATAGCTGGCAGAGTTAACTAGACACGCCGGAAGATCTTTACTTAGAAATTATGAGTGCTGTTTATCCCATACCCAGCTCCATCTAATATTTTGCTACTTACTAAATGTTTAGTACTAACAAAAAAAATGCCTAAAAGTAACACGTTGTAAACACATCTGAACTCAATTATGCTCAGCGTTTTCATTCTCTATGCACAAACGAGAGAGGGCAGAGACCTAGACATCTTCATTTTGCCTTAGACCAAGGGTCCTCTGTATAACACCTTATAATAAACACTTTATCAATACTTTGTTAATTTGAACCTTAAACCAAGAATACAGTAACTGGATAACCTTCCTATATTTTTGCAGCCACTAAAATAAGGTGTCACCTTTGTTTCATTTATTTGTACCAGCAAAACAAACCCTTGCAAAACAAAAGTAAAACATATTGTACTTTATTTCATTAATATAACATCAATGTAAACATATAAATAAAAATAAAGTTTACCAAACAGCTGAGATCTGAATTGATAGTATATTCTATGTGCCAGCTTATTACTCATGCTAGATGGTCCACTGAATTTACAAGTTAATGCCACTTTTTCCTATCTGATTATAATCCCAGATGTGTATTCCCCAGCCAGCTGGGCCAAGCCAAAAGTGTTTCCTTATAGTCTTAGCCTAACAGTGTTAGAGAAAACCAATTCTTTATCTTAAATACAGACTATATTCCTATATGATTGTTTTTATACATTATTTCCATTTTAACTTGTTCTTTTGACATTTTGCTACATTGCTGTTGTAAATTCGCTATACCAAAATGAGAACTTAAACATACAAGCAGATGTCTTTTAATAACACACCTTGACAGTTCAGCTCAAGTTCACTTAGAAATATGCAAAGTGAACAGCAAATCTGATGGATGATACACAGTAAGCACAAATACATTCTGATAAAATTCAGTGCTACATTTTGTTAAACCCATGTCAACAATAGATTTGCTTTTGTTTGTCTTTATACTTCAAATAAAAGTTGAAATTCATTGTATAAATAAATGCATGCAATGCTTAAAATCTAAATAAAAATGTCCATTACCAGGAACACTGCATGCAAACTAAGTGTCAGCAAAAATCAGACATGAAAGCCTCTTAAATACTGATAAAAGCCATACACATTCAGACAGACCGCTGTCATGCAGAGGATATTCAGTATTTAGACAATGTAGACTTTTCATTTTATACAGCAAACAACAACTTGCTCTTATCAGGGCCAGATTAACCCAATCGGGTGTCTCTAGGCTATGACATCTGTTTGCCCTCTAACCCCACCCCATTTGGTAAAACAGCACAAAAGTGTGTGTGTGTGGGATAACATAACAGAATTAAAAAAAAAAAACACACACTATATAATGTCACACAAATTTCAAGACATTCAAATATGGAAGAATATGACAGTTTGTCTCAGAGGAACTTGTCTCAAATTGGCCAGATAGAATAGCCGTTCTTTAAATTATTTTTTTTCTCTTGTTTCTCTTTGCAACATGAATGTCATGACTGGTAATCCTCCTTTATACCCTATGTCAATGTGTATACATCTGCTCTTTATATATAAAATCCTAAGCCTAAAAGTGCAACGATTTTGTGAAACGATTTTATGTGACGTTTTATGTCAAGTTTTAAATTGGGCTTATTTTAAAACCTACATATATATGTTTGGTATCATTCTTTTCAGAGTTTATCTAACTTTAATGTGATGTTAGATTTTCAGATTCTTATTCCGGATTTTAAATTATAAATGAAAAAAAAAAATATCGTGTCCTGCAAGATTAGACTTTGTGCCAACAGATTTAACCATGTCCAGGACCGGAAATTAAAGACAAAGAGTAGATGACAAAAACAGCTGCTGTACAGGCTTTTAAATGTTCGAATCGCCGTGCGAGATGCAGATCATGCGGCACAACAGCAGCAAGCTAGCAGCTGATCAAGGAAAGAGGAGGTAAAAAAAAAAACACTATTTGTTTCACATTGCATCACCGTTTAAGAGGTAGTTTCGGAGGTGCAACTGTGTCTCATTGGGGTGCGTTCAGCCCCCCTCTTCACAACACAAGCGGTAGAGACGTGAAGAGGGTGGCGAGTAGCACTGGCCACGAGGGTTGGCGAGCAAAGCGAGCAGGGGGTAAGCCCCCTAGTTGTTAAATAAAAACAAAAGAATTAAGAAAATGGAAAAAAAATGTACTGAGCACCTTCACTAAACAGGTAAATACAGAACTGTATGTTCACTTGATCATTGGCAATTCAACCATTATTTCTGTACCTTGTTGGAAGAGGCTAGAGTCTTTACTGGATACAAAAGTCAAAAGGAAGGAAACAATAGTGCAAGGGACATCACCCCATTGCATGAAGCACACACACTCTTGTATTCTCTGTCTCTCAGACACAATCTCACAACAGGGAAAGAAGTGGTATATGAAAAGTACAATGACTGATGTACAGTACTGTACAGCTGAACAAAAACCACAAGCAAAAAAGTCACTAAAATATTGTGTGAAGCCTCAGCAATATCAGTTCTAGATCTTTTGGGATTGTAGAATGCTAATCAGTTATACAGTAAAGTGATGGACTATTAATAATAGGATAAGTGGCATTCTGTCCCACAAAAATGAAGAAAAACTTCTACATTTCTTCAATACATATGTATTGCTCATTTGGCAGCAGGTGTGGGATCCATTTACCTCAATTCATGGTCTGGATTTGGAACTGCTAGTATTCTAGGACTAATCCATAGGTCATAAATTTGCATAGATTAAGTGCACAGGAAGCATTTCTTTTCCTTTAAAGCTTAAGAAAGAATTTTTACAAAGACAAAAGTGGCTAACTTTAACAGCTGTTTCTATGTATCACAAGCTGCATAAATTCACCTTAAATCACAACAAAAAGGACCTTTCAGAACATCTACATTACTAAATGAAGGTTGTATATATGCACGGATGCCAGAGGCCAGAAGCAAGCCGTGCACAATACAACCATCGCCCGAACGCGCACACCACCGAATATACAACCTTCGTTTAGTGATGCAGATCTCCAAGCCGGGATCCGCCACCATGGTCACTTCAGCACATGAATCCGCTGCTGTCACCATCAGGGAACTAGGTGGCGCCGAAAGCGCACGCACACAGCGCCTCAGCACCCCAGAGTCAAACCCAGCAGCTTCCCAGAGTCAGTAGGTGGCACCCAAACAACACAACCTGTAAAGTAAACTTGAGGTAAAGCGTGCACGCCAACAAGTTGCCATTGGTGACATATTTAAACTTGAGGTAGTAGAGACTGCTGACAGTGCCAGCAGTCAGTGTTCTCCACTCCAAAGTGCCAGCAGCTAGTCAACTACACAGTGCCAGCAGTCAGTGTGCTCTAATCCACTGTGCCAGCAGTCAGTGTAGCAGCTGTCAGTGTGGCTTATTTGAATCACATTAGGGTAATTCAGTGTTAAAACTAAGTTCAATTATGATTTCTAACAGCAAACGACTTCTAGCTAACGACACAGCCACAGAAAAACAAAAACGAGCCCACATGGATAAAAACAATGAACGAAGGCGCCTACAGCGTGCTTCTGAAACACCAGAAGCCGAAGAGTCACGGCTCCAAAAAGAAAGAGCTCAGGTATCGGATAGGCATGTAAATGAGACAACTGAACAAAGAGAGAAGCATTTGGAAGGCTTGTGCAATTGTTCATCATAAAGAATATCAGAGGAAACTCCAAGGACAAACCATGGACAAAGTAGGGATTTACCTACTGTATCTGATCCGGTATTTGGACACGGGCAACTTTAAGTTGCCTTTTCAAGAGTCCGGCATTCGTGTCATGTTAAAGTGAACATTTTAACTACTCCATACCAGGGACAGCTGATTCAAGGACAGGAAACAATCTTTACCAAAAATGTTGTTTATAAGGAAATTTTTGATTAGCTATTTTGAATTTATCATTTTATGAATTTCCAATTTACTTCATTCAAACCTTTGCACTCCGGTATTTTTTTTACTTATGAGTGCAGCAACTCAAAGACATTTTGGACTTAAATAATATAACAATTAAATTTCAGTTTTAGTTTTAATAAATTGGTTAATTTTAGTACAAATACATTTATTTAATTAAATAAAAACTTTCCCAAGACGCTCCCACCCTCCATGATTTTTCATCCCTACAAAGATCGGAGTGAACAGAAAGTGATTGCCATTCTTAGATTTTCGATTCTTTACAGAATCGGGGGTTTACTGGTAATAAAAAAGATGTACATCTTACCTTGGATTTTTCTGAAATAACATTAGTCTCAAGCTCAGCTATCTTCCCATTCAGTTGGTCCAAAACTTCTTTTTCATGTTGCAGCTGTGTCATTTCTGAATCATGTTCTCCATCCAACAATGCACGCTCCATATCAAGCTGTAAAATAAAAAAATTAATCTTCATAATCAGTCACCAAATTACAGAAAGTTCTTTAGCAATACATCTGAATACACTGACAGAAACAGGATACATTATATCTATCCTGTTTTTTAAACTTTCAAATAGATGCCGATTCTCAGTGCAAACGCATATGTATTGTATAAAAAGATAACATCTCAATTCTAGTGTTGGAAAAATGATAACTGCATTCATTTGAAATGAGTACAATGCATGTGTCAGTGAAGAATGTCTTACATTTAAATATAGAGACTTCTGAATTGGTATGTAATGACAGTATTATTGTGCGCAAAGAGTTATAAGTCATTAAGCATGAAATCTTAAAGCAGAGGGAGGTTATCTCTGATATTTGTGGCTTTCCCTTTTTACTGTCTTTTGTGTATGCACTCTGTGTTTTTTTTTTTTTCCCAACATAACTGGCTTCCAGTGGCGTGATTGTTACTAGTGTCCAAAAAAAGAAAAAAAAAAAGCTGACTAGAAGGGATAAGCAAGCAAAATTGCCAGAGAGCAGGGTATGACTTCATCAGGAGTCTCAGAGGAAAAGTAATACTAGCAGTCAAATGACACACCAAGTAAAAAGTAGGGGCCAACCAGTGAGCAAGTAAGTCTTGGCGTGTGCTGTTAAGTACCTGTAAGTACCATGGAAGTCATTTTCCTTTGTGCACTAGAAACACTGTATGGCTGGAAAAAATGTAAGTGGACAAGATTAACTCAAAGTCCAACATGTGGCAGCAAAGTGATCCCTCTACTGACTTGTAGGACTAAGAAACTGCTTTGGAGATGTGATCTTCTAAGGATCACTCATTGACATCAGGGACTGTTGCAGGCAAACATATATAGGAGACCATTCACTGTCTGACCTGACTCAAATCTTTAGTAATTTGCTTAGGTGATTATTTTGAAGGATTATTGCAAACACTGGTAGAGGTTACTGTTAGGGAACACATGTGCATGTTAGAGATAAGAAATTGCTTCTGCTAAGTTTTTTTGACAAAATATTTAAATAAAAATCTATTTGAATTTTCTTTATTTGTGTTAGCATACTTAAGCTTGCTAAAAATGATCCAAGGCAAGGTTCCAACTCTTTGCTTACTGATGTACATTATATTTAGGCTTATTTTGCATTATATTGTCTTTCTCTTACAGAAAACCTTGAGGCAGTCATGTGAATAACAATCACAAAATAATGTAAAAGTAATTGTTAAACAAACAAAAACAAAATACAACTTGTTAGCAGAGATGAACAATTTATAGACAGGAAACAAAAATACACAGAGCTTCCCAGTAGGTCCACCCTATTTAAAAATAACAAGCGTCTACAATACAGTATGTTCATTTTTTTTTTTTTATATACAATGTGACATTTCCCTTTAAATATTTATATAAATTGTGTACACTAAAACCTCTTACCTAAAGCATTGATTTTTTTTCCTCTGCACAGGTTTCCTGGGATTGCAGGAAATGCATAAAAAAATCATACCAGCATAAATATTTTCAGGATATGAATGAACTAAAAACAAATGACTACTAATATAAACTCAAGTTTATTTTAAGTACAGCTACAAAAATTAATCCAAAAATAAGGGGGAATACCATAACAGATACAAAACTGAAATATGGTGGATATTATAATTTTTTCATACTTTTTCTTAAATAGGTCTTAAATTAACATAATTTATTAGCTGTCAGAAAACCTCCCACTCTCTTCCTCCCAGTTGTCTGCTTAAACTTCCTCAAATTTTCCTATAGTTGAGTCTGTAATCTAATATACAAAACAGTGCAGTTTCCAAATTGAAAAACCACACCAACGTTTGGTGCACCACCAGATATCTAATTACCTATAAACACTGACAACATGTTTACACATCATTATATTTTCAATAGTTTTTCCACTTTAGTAATAGACTCTACCTCCCTCAACAAAAAAAAGAAAACCAATTGTAACATTTACAGTTCTTTCTATGTATTTCCAGTAGCTACATAAATTGTCAGCTACAACAATGTGTACAAACATATCCAAATCATACATTTTAGCTTGCTCCATTAGAACAAAACAAGAAATAAAAACATGGACAATGCATGATGATGATGAATCTGCCTTACCATAACCTTAACCTGCAATTTTAACGTGAAACAATAATTACAATTTTCATCCTTATACTTCAGCTCTTACATTGCTCAGTACTATTTTTGGTCACCTAATCCAGTGGTTCTCAATTTCAGTCCGTAGGGTCTTCTGTGGCTGCAGGTTTTCTTCCTACCTTTTTTTTTTTTAAATTGGATTCCTACCTTAATTAAATAAGCTGTTATTTCCCAGATTCTTTGCTTTTTTATTGATGTAAAAAATACAAACAGGTTATGCAATGTCATATTTTACTGAAAGAAGTAGGGATGTATACAGTATGTTTTAGAGGAGTAAGAATTACTTTTTTTTTTTAACGTTTTAATTATTTAGAATTATTCAGAGTCATTTGCACTGGTGTCTTCTCTGCTTATCATTAATTGCCAGTATTCAGAATCAGTTAAGAAAGCAAACTCCCCAGAAAAAGTGAATTAAAAAAAAGCAGCATTAAAAGATACATAAAAAATAATGTATTAATTTCCTTTAAATGTAAACCTGATACTACTGTACTTTTCTGAAGGCAAAATAAAAGGTAAAGGAAAATCAGTTAATTAAACAATCAGAACAAATAAAAGGAAAATGACTCACTGATTGTGCAATAAAAACCTGTAGCTAGCGTAAGACTGAACTTGAACCACTGATCTAACCAATAAAGTATATTCATCATATACAGTAATTTAACTTTTTTTAACCCATATTAGGAAAGCCTTGTACAAACTGAATCTACGGCATGAAATGTGCAAACTCATTAAACAATAATTTACAATAAAAACAAATGCCACCAGATGTTACAGGTTCAGTACTACCTCTGGAAACAGAGAGTTGTACTGTAATAGCATAAGATTTTCTGAATATATTGTCATCATGTAAAGGATTGCTATCAAGAAATTCCAATATTTTAAAGTGATACAACAATAAATAATCGAATTCTAGACACTGAATTATCATTTTATTATTATCTGAAATTGCTATTCTGTATGTTTACGTTTTTGTAGAAAACTTGATCTTGGAGTGTAATTAAAAAATGAGTTTTACAGTTCCCTTTATTCTATCTACAGTATATGGTTGTACTGAAGGTGCTGAGGTTTCATTATACGTACTTCATTGTGTACACGGGATTGTTATTACAATAAAAGCAATTTATTTCAGATCTTCCTTACATGATTTCCTAAACTGGAATATTAATGGTCATGTAATTATAAAACTATTAAAGGTATAAGGCAGGAGGAAGATGCAGAGGACAGGAAGATATGGAAAAAGATGACCTGCTGTGGCAACCACTAAAGGAAGCAGCCGAAAGAAGATGAAGTATTTACAAGAACCCTGCACACTTCAGGTTACTGAAGGTCTTCAACAATAAAGTAGTCAGAATAGACACTGATGACTTTGTGTATACTTCCTACTATTGAACAAATACTTTACAATTAATTTAACTGGTATTAAAATTCAGAGGGGCAATGTTACTGTATATAATTTTATTAATTGCAATTTCTGTGACTCTGTTATACAGAGCTAAACATTTTTTGACTGTAAATAAAATGATTAAGAGAACACTTATAAGATAAAGGACATAAAATTCTAATTAAGAGTAAATGCACATAAAGATTACCAGCTAGTTTAATTTTTTTGTTACAGTTTAAGCAATGATAGGCTGGGTGATCTTTTGGTCCTGGTACCCCTGCAGAATTTTTTTTTCCCCACTTGAAGATTTTCTTTATTTGTTCTGTCCTCTGACCATAGCATCAGACTTGATTTTGAGAACTAAAAACAAAACTAGAAATAAGTAATATTTTATCTATTACTTATCTATCTGTGCTATTTAAGTGCAACTTTATTTCATTTATTACTTTTGGTATATTGTTTATTAATTCTTATTCTTTTCTACTATATTTCTATTTTTTTTCTTGCAGCATTCTATTTGACATCCTGTTAAACACTTTGGAGATACACTAAGCTATATAAAAATTCTCTATAGAAATAAATGTTATGGTTGGACAGTATACCTCACGTGCAGACTCCTCCATCTGATTACCGAGGTCTTTGATCTTCTGTTCTAGCTCCTCCAGATTATTAAGAACATGTATCCGCTCTTCCTCCACACAAATTATTTCTTGTTTTATCCTCTCATCTTCTAAAGTGTTGGAAATCTGTAAACAGCAAAAACAAGAATGCACTTGCTACTTGCATTTAAGAAAAATATCAGTCATTAATTTAACATTCACAGAAGGTAGATTAGATATTCAGTGAATATTGATTCAGATTGATATGATTTAGAACAATATGTATTAAAATTGTTCAGAGCACGGTGAGTGCTTATTTTATTTCTCATCTTTAATTGAGGAATATCCATGTGCTCCAGAGAAAGCAAGCTGGAATCTTGAACGTTTCTTTTTATGAATCTTATGCAAATTACTACTTCACCCTGCCAATAAAGAATGTTTATTTCTAACATTACACTTCTAATCTAATGGACTTGAAAGTATAGTGATCAGTGACAAAAATGTATAGTGAAAGTGCCTAGAAAACACAGTGTCACACACATGTGCTTGGGAGACAACTTAAATGCTCATAGAAATGTAATTACACTCCTAAACGGAGGTTGGTGCTGTTGTCTAAGGCCTTTTCTCTTTCTCCCTCTGCAGAAACAGTGACTGACAATCGCATCCCTAATGATGTCACTTCCGGATCCCAACCAGCTAAACTCACCTCTTCCTGTCTGGCCAAGTGAAAATGTCTCCGTTTTTCATTTTGGGGCAGAAGAAGTTCGTCTCACGTCATAGTGACATTAAAATAATTTCTTGTGTTTATTTTTTCAGACTGCTAATTACACAGGGTTTACCATGGTACCCCAACACTTTCTGTGTTTATTTTTCTTCTTACCACAGACAAATGCAGAGTCTATAAAAAAAAGATTTACCCCCTTAAGAATTTTCACTTTTCATTGTTATACACCACTGAAACACTGTGGATTTAATTTGGCATTTCTGACATTGATCAACACCAATACTCCTTCATGTCACAGTGAATAGAGATCTCTTAAAACAGAAAATAGATATGTTTTCACTTTTAAAAGTCTTTTTCTGTTGATCAATTTCAGAAAAGCCAAACTAAATCTACTGTGAGGCTGTATAATAATAAAATGTGAAAACTTCCATGGGGTGAATACTTTTCAAAGGCATTATATATAATGTAATAAAAGCGAGTGCTTAGGTTCATTGGTGTTAACATATAAAAGCTCACAATAAGAAATTTCTTAAATAGGGGACAGGAACTCTGATAAACATAACAGGAAAAAATTTAAATGATGTGAAGCATTCTTAATAAAAGAGGGCACTCACATTCAAATGTGAAAACATTAATGTTCTCAATCACAGCATACATAGTTATCAGTTTTAGCCAAAAAACAAAACATCTGTTGTCAAACTTTCAAATGAGCAGTGCTACGTTGTAACCTTCCTCCAAATCTTAACTTCTTTACTGTAAACATTCCACTAAATTTATTAATTCCCCAGTTCATTTTCTTTTTACATTTTCTTGTTTGTACCAAATTAAATACTGCAAATGAAATTTATTTGTATTTACCACAAACACACAATTCTAATATATTATTAAAGTGGTCTAGACTGAAAATTATGTTTTCATTATGATTTTCCACCAGTTCTGTTTTCTGCCATAATTTGATGGAATTTCTTAGCAGATTTAGGGAATCAGTAGAAACAAAAAAATGTCTTTCCTCTGCCAAATATATACTAATGTCAAATAAGTCTTGGGATTTGGGGCATAGCTGTTATTCAAATCATCTTATAAGTTTATTAACTATTATACTTGGTCAACATGTATTGATTTTATGGAATAAAATTACCCAAGACCACAATTTATTACTACTATTGTACACTACAATTAAAGAAATACAACTGATAGTACAGTAATCAAATAAAAAGATTATTATTGTACTAGGTGAGATGGGGAAAAAAACATTAAAATTAAGACATGAGAGGCAGATAGAATGTAAAATATATACATTTTTCCTGAAAATTACAAGAACATAGTATGTTTACAAATCTAACATGTATTAAAAATATATTAATGAATTAGTTTATCTCCTTGACACTTATGGTTCACCTTAACTGCACATAAACTTAAACAAGGAATACTATATTAAAAACAGAATTTACAATGCCTACATAATTTAATAAATGTTAATCACATGTGAACCATTAAAAACACTGCAGGGAGTTGTTCCAGATGACCCACAGCTGAAGTTGAGTCTAATTAGAGTAAAATGTTAGGTTCAAAAAAGAGAAAAAAGTATCTGTAGGTATCCTTGATAAAACTATTGTGTTTGGAGTTTATATAAGTGGAAAGTGTGAACAAAAAGATACAGTATGTAAAAATGCACACCTAAAATACAAAAAAAAAAAAAAAAATGTCAAGAAAATTATACCTTTGCTGATCGATGCTGTAAAGAGGCATTTGGAGAAAGTTGTGCACTAGAAGAGGACAGCAGTGTGGATTTCAAACTGTCATTTAGCAGTAGCCCAAATCCGAAATCTCGAACATCTTTCTCACTGTTGCTGCTGTGATTAAACAGGGTGTTGCAATGTGATCCAGATAAAGAAACCGTTGGGGATCTAGAAGGATCTCTAGACCTTGAGTCATAACCATTTTCTTGACAAAGCAGTGAATCAGTGAACACTGGATCCTCATTTGTTAACTGGAGTTTCTCAAGTTCTTTGTTGATTTTTTGCAGGTCAGCCACAGTTGTAACTGCATTATCCTTGTCCGTTTTGGTCAGTTCAGAGCACAAGCTCATAATGGTCTCTAGACGCTGACGTTCCTACATGAAGAAAGAAAAAAGTAAGCATTCAATATACAATACAGTATGCCTTTGTTTAAGGCATTATGTGTGCTAAAGAAGCTTTAAGAAGCAGTAAACTATGGAACAGCCTGAAAAATGATGTGTTCACAGCATTTCTGCAGCACCTTTTTTGTTAATATGCTGTGATGTAATTACTCAAACCTAAATTTAATTATTAGTACAGTACTGAGAAAGTGCATTAGTTTTATTTTACCCTGTGAATCGTTAAAAGCAGGATACATTTCAGGATTACAATTTGCTGTATTTTACATTTATTTAGGAATACCTCTATACAGGTCATCTTTAAAACTGTCAAAGACATTTTTTTCTCTGAAAATAAAACAATAAATAAAGATTCAGTCTGTAGAATAAGGAACAAAACCCCCTCCATGTTTTCTTCTGGGAATCACACATTTCTAAGAGAGGAGTGCTGTATGGGGGGTCCATCTAAATTTTAAATAAATAAACATAAAAAAATCACTCTTGAATATTCAAAATATTTTAGATTGAGGCGATTTCACCAGCTGTGTCTTCTACCTGGCCTGCAGTTGCAGTCAGATGGATGAGATGATTAAGATTCACAGACATACCATTACCTTTCACATAAGATACTATGAATAGGTGTCAAGTGGAGAAGTATGTTTCTTGGTGCAATGAGTAAAGGCAAAGAACTGGTTATAGACTTTCACAGCACCAAAAAGCCTTCATATCAGGTCATTATTCAGGGACTAGCTGTAGAGGTGGTAAACTCCCAAGTACTTGGGGGCCCACATCAGTGACAGGTCAGACTGGTCTTGGAACATAGAGAAAATATATAAGAAGGGGCAGAGCACACTCTTCTTCCTTAGGAGACTGTGTGCCTTTAATGATGGAAGTGACATCCTTCACATCTTCTACAACTCTGTGATGGCCAGTGCGATTTCCTACATTGTGGTGTACTGGGTTGGTAGCATAACTTTAAGAGAAGCCCATCAAATCAACAAGGTAATTATAAGGGCAAGGTCAGTTTTAGGACACACTGTCAGACACCCTAGAGGTAACAGCAAAAGACAGAACTAAAAAAAACAAACCAAAAAACTGAGTACCATTATGACCAATGCTGCACATTTGCTTTCTGACACTTTCAGCCAATGAATTATTCAGCAAAAGTCGGTCAAGAAACTGGGTCTCCTTTATACCAACAGCAATATATCTGCATAATGTCTCGCCATGACTGTGATCAAGTCAGAAGTTTTCTTTCTCTTTTGTTTTTTCTTCCTTTTCAGTAATTTCTGGTGCATGTATATTATATATACACACACACACACACACACACACACACACATATATATATTATACACACACACACAGTGTATATATTTTTAAACATTTCTTACCCCATATAATGTGTAGTGATGAAAGAGAAAATGTTTTAATTGCATGTTTTCATGCAGAATGACTGAAAACTGTTTGATATAATGGAATTTAAAGGTGACAAATTCTGTCCAACAAATATGTGAAGAATATCCACTGAAAATATTCTATAAAAATCTCATGTTACTGGTGTTGCATAATCCACATGTCCATTATCCAGTTGAATGCTTAGAACATGCAAAATGTAAACAGGAAAGGCTCATTTCCATAATTCCGTGCTTCTGAATTGAAGACTTGCATCTCCTCTTCATTCATTGGTCAAGAGTACTTTCTTCAATAAATAGCACAGAATTATAGAGCTTTTCCTGTTAATTTTCAATTATACTTATTTCCATATTAAAATATTTTAACAAAAATGCATGTGTTTTAAGCAGACATAAGATAAAAAAGTTTTACATATGACCTACAATTTTTTCTCAAAGACTTCCTTTAAAGTACCTCTCATACGTAGATTTTATCATTATATAGTTTAGCTGGATTATATTTACATCTGCCATTTAATTGAACCTTCAGTGTCAGGATCATATCTGGATTGAGATTGGATGGACTCCCCACATATGTAGAGCAATTCAGGATTTGGTGGTCACTTAGCACTCTGCAAACCTGTAGTTCGAATGGGATGAGGCAGCTTGTAATAACCAAACAAAACCAAAAAAAAAAAAAACAGGGGAAATAAAGGTGACATACTGCCATAAAGATCTTCAATGTTTTAGTATGACTGCAAAGATGTGACAGTCTCATGACAGACATAGTTGTTCAGCTTCACACATGCTGCTGCCACCACTTTAAGCTACAAAGGTAGATTCTATGGCTTACGCAACTATTGCCAAAGCCCTACATAATTTTTTCTGTCTTTTGTGCCGTCTTGATTGTTATATGCAGAGAAAAAATGCATTTGCATTTCCATACATGTTAAATATTCACTGATGGCAAACGTTGCAGGGATGAATCGAAAGGTTAACAAAAAAGCTTTTTTGATTAATTTGTAAAAATTAAATGAGTGCAGTGACAAATTCTAAATTTTAAAAACTACAATCCCAACTCTAGAAATGTTGGGACAGGTATGGAAAATGCTAACAAAAATGAAAATAACTTTGTGTTGAAACAAAAACAGTATAAAGAGAATTTCATCCTTTACCTAATTAACTGCATTGTTTTTTCAATAAACATTATTTCTAAAATTGATGTAGGGGTGGGAAAAAAAATAAAAACAGGTAGTCTAGACGCCCAGGACTACCAGTTCTTAATTCCAGGCAACCAAACTACAGACTCACAAACCCTGTGGGTTACTAAATGTTTCAGATCTTTTGTCCAGATGATGGTTTCCTAATCAAAACCAATCTGATAAAAACAAAAGACCTAATTATTCAAGCATGAACTTAATGTGGGTGTTGCTTCTAAAGAGAGATGCTTATAGCAAGCGAGATCATTCTGTTTATAATTACTGCTTAAACCCTGCGCACAGACCACAATGCAAAGCGTGTGCACAGTCATTGACCAAAATTCATTTCTACTTCTAGTGGCTCATCAATTGGGAAGTCTACTATTCTCCTAGTCAGTTGCATACCTAACAACTTCACGATAGTGAAACTCTATTGAGAGAAGAGTCGTGCTTGCTGTTACTGGCTGTTAGAAGGGAAAAGGAGAAGGAGAAGGTTGAGTGGCAGATCTATTAACCAAAAATGGTGAAGAGAGGTTGAGCATAATATTCTCATAAGCGAGGGACTTGTATGATAAACAGATGCACTACAAATATTTTTGCTTGTCTTCCTTGCGTTTTGTTGAAGACCTGTTGCATCATATTCACCCTATGAGCATTCACATAACCAGCCTCTCCTTGAATTTTACAATTTTGGCTTTGCCACATAGTTAGAAAAAATTGAAGTGCAGCACATGGCAAAAACCCCGGGCATGCAAGCTAGTGTGTTGCCGCATTCCGACATCATTGTTGCCATGTGACCCTTGAAACCAACTCAGATATGTCAAGTATTAACCAGGCTTACCATGCACTCACCCACTAGTGAGCAATACTGTATACTGAAATTGTGCATCAAGTCTGTAAACCAAGCAAGAGAAACAAATAGCACTAACTGTTAAGTAACAGGGGCAGTGAGGGCAAGAACGAAAAAAGTTAATTGAATCCTCTTGTCTTTTATCACAATATAAATAAGGTAATAAAGAAATACTTTGTTATGGAATAAAAAAATAAAAACTGGTCCGCTACTGCTTCAATACAAGACAGAAGTGAAAAGAAACATAATTACAAGCACCCTTATGACAAAAATAAATGGAATATAACTTTTCAAATTTTGGAGGAGCATTTTCAGTGGATTAAATATGGATGGTATTTCAGAAAGTGGTGATGACTGCAGGAAGGGAACAGCATCACAACCAAGTCACAGAACGTACTGTGCTGCATGCAGAAAGTATCAAGAAACCACGATTAAAATCCTTTGTTTCAAGGCAAAATTAATTTTAGGATTGAAAAGAGGAGAAAGCACAATAACATTATAGACTGTTTACTATACAAGGCAGCCTGCAAGATCTAACAAATGCTGATGTAGTGCAGAGTTATTTCATGAAATGCACAGCTTGGAAACAATAATGTACACTGATGCAGCACAAAACTTTTTTTCAACTGGCAGAGCTTGCTACTGCTGAAAAAATTACCTAAACTATTCAACAGCTTGATAATCACACATGGTGGCTTCAATGATCCAACAATGCTCCAGACTCAAATTTTCAAGGGCTCGGCCTTAGGGAATTGATATTAGACTTAGA
The DNA here is from genome assembly GCF_016835505.1 of Polypterus senegalus. Lineage (NCBI taxonomy): Eukaryota > Metazoa > Chordata > Cladistia > Polypteriformes > Polypteridae > Polypterus > Polypterus senegalus. The sequence goes on from NC_053155.1 coordinate 267,854,983, forward strand.
AAATTAGAGTGCTATACTCCATTACAAACAGATCTTGCAGTCCAAGAGGAATCTCATAAAACATAAGATGCTACCATTAACTTATAAGTACTCTAGGCTCCTAACAGGTTTAATGGAGGTTATGAAAATGTACCTTAATATTAGCACAAACACTGAGTTTAAACATGTTTTTTAGGCATAACCTTAATCTCTACAAACAAGAGAACTTGCTTAAATAGTCCACATGTGACATATTTTAATGCAGCTATATACACAGATTATTGGCTGTGATCAACTAAAAATGTGTGACACTGTAAAGGACATTCTGCACCATAGGATAACCCTGAAGGTCAAACTGAAGATGTTTTTGACAGAGAAAATAACTAGTGGGGTCTAAATTAAGCCTGATAACAAATCTGAGAATACAACATTGGTTCAGTATGTAGTTCCAAGTTTGAGAATATATTTTTGTGTACACTGGATAAAGACCATGCATCATCAAGACATAATCGTTTAAAATCAACTATTTACTAAATTACTCTCTTCCATGATGCTGATTATGTTTATTTTGTGGTAAAGTGCTATGCAAAACTTCATAAATATAGATAGCTGTAAAAACTGCAGTTAACCCATCACCCCATATATAATGCTAAGGTGGTAGTCCAGCAGACTACCATATGCATTTGTCTATTACTGTGATACCTGTAACACACTCCAAAAAAGTTGTGAAAGGGGTAGTTTGGGACTAATAAGAATGACACAAGATGACATAAAAAGGTTAATCATGTTCTAGTATATATGGATCCCCTAAAAAAGGACTAGACCTTCAAGGACAAGGATAGGTCGAGTTTCGCCAATTTGCCAACAGTTGTCTAAGTGAATTAATTCAACACTTTGAGAATATCACCCAAACCCAAATTACAGTAGTAGTATTTTGTGCATTACACCCTATACAGTGCACAATATAATTTAAAAGATTCAAGGAATCCAAGTCAAGAGTTGCGCTAAAAAACACTTCTGAAAAGCTTGTGATCTCTGATCTCTCAGACGTCACAATCTTAAAAACAGTCACGTGTCTAATGGATTTCATGAAAAGGGCTCAGGAATACTTTGGTAAACCTTTGTCAGTCAACATCATTCACTGCTTCATCCACAGATGCAAAATAAGGATTTAAATCAGAAGCCACAGATCAACACGTACAGAAGCGCTTTTGAGTCCTATGGGCTCAGTTTCACCTAAAATGAAAATAGCATAACGGATTTATGTTTTGTGATCCAAAAATCGACATTTCAAATAGTTTTTGGAAAAAGAGCCATTGTATTTTCCAGGCCAAAGAGGAAAAGTGTCCAGAGCGAAAGCCACCATGGTGATTGTGTCAGTGCCTTTGGCAGGGGTAACTTGCATATCTGTGAGGGTACCATTAATGCAGAAAGACAAGTACAAATTTAGAGAGCATAAGCTGAAATCCAGATGCCATGTTATGCCTGGATATTTGGCAGCAGGACAAAGCTTAAACTCATTGTGCCCAGATTAGAAGTGCATGGCTATTTAGCACAGAGTTCATGCAATAGATTTGCCTGCATGCTTGTAGTCCTGAACTCCCTCTGACTGCGAATGTGCGGTGAATTAAATATGGCAACACAGGCCCTGTACAATTTTTGTACTGTAGCTCAAGAGCTGCATAATGGGTGAATGGGGGAAAATTGCACTTGCTCAAGTTAACCAACTTAAGCCTTCAGGGTTCAAACACTTAAGAAATTGTGAGGTTATATAGTGGTAAACTGATAAACACTTGACTTTAGTTAGGTCACATTCATAAATATGAATTGTTGGATGTATGAATTTGTGAGCACAAAATTCAAAGACACATTCAAATGCGACTTTTTTTTTTTTTTAAACAATTATGGTATGCAGATGTTCATAAGGCAAAATCTGTGGGAATTTATGAAACATGTTGAAAACTGGTTCAGTAGTATAACCAGGAGAGAAACTCAGCAGTCAGCACTGAAGGGCAAGCAAAAATGAATACTCTATCTGATCAATGTGCTCAGTGAAGTCAAACCATACTTCAAGAAATCTGGAAATAAGTAACAGAATCTAGCTGCCGCCAACCTCCAGAGCTCTGCACGTACATCAGGAAGGCAAAATGGATTGACAGTTATCCAGCCCCTATACACACCCACAATGCCTCCAGTCTGTAAGAACACTTCTTCAGTTTCACTAATCTGCAAGAGTGTGACAACTGTCAAGTAAACCAAGTGACAAAAAAGTACAATTTAATTTGTGTAACTCGTACACACACAAGAGTTTTGGGCATGTTTTACAGCTTTGGAAAACTGACTTTGTTGTAATGAACTCTGCAGATAAAAGGGACTTCACTGTAATTAGTTTTTTTCACATCAGTTCTATAAGAATTTTTAAGATTTCATTACATAGTACAATATGCTGACTTTCAACAATTTTGGAAACTATTCTATAGCAGCTTGCCTCAAGTTGGATAAGCAGATGAGCAACTAAGCAGTAATTTAGTGGATTTATGTTCGATGGATCTGTGAGCAACATGAAAAAAAACAGCTCTACCGGTGGTACTTTGTACACCAAGGATCGCAGGTTGAAATTATAAGCAGGTTTTTTTTCTGACATGTTAAGCAATAATGTTTCAGACTGAAATGCTTTAAAGTAGCTGGTAAAACAAACAATTAGTTTTGGTAATAAAGGTTTTAAACACCTTTTATGGCATGGTTTTGTTAATAAGACACTATGGATTATATGGTAGTTTAATTAATTCAAATATGGGCTGTTAAAAATGGAAACCAAATGGCAAAACATAGCCTACTTGCACTATTACACTTCCAACTGAACAAGCCAAATGCATTGACAGATAATTTACTCAGGATATGGAAGATAATAAATAGTTAGGGAGTCTTCTTTATTGCTTCATTTTAATCATTCCATATCAGCTTTATAAACAGTTCTATAGTGGTCTATACAACTGATTGATACACCTGACTTACAATACTGTAATTAGTAAAAGTGTATTAATTATTGTGATTATGTTATATAATCAGTAAAAACAAAAGCCAAATACACTGTTCTTCAGAAATACTTTGCAATGAACACTGATTATTATGACCTGTTGCACCATTTATAATACGACTAGCTGTGTTACCTGGTTCAGCCTGGGGAACTTTTCTGTGCATAATAATAATTTTTATTTTTAATCGGGATTAATATTATTATAGTTCACTTTAGATACTTGCTGTTTTACCATTATTAGATGTTTAAAAATTTTATTTGTTTATATTGTTCAATCAGCCATTTCTTTAAGTGTTTTTGCGTATTATTGTATGTATGTACGTAAAAGCTTCTTTTTTTTTGTTTTTTTTCTTTTAACCATATCCATAGCCAGACATTGAAGTTCCAACAATTACTTACTTTAACTTATTACAAACAGGAATGATGTCTAGAGGCGCCACATTTATATGACTCATGTAATGAAATAAACGTTTTAAACAATGTACAGAAAAGAACAAGAGAAAATAAAACATTTTGCAAACTATAAGCAGCATGAATCATATCTTCTGTACCATAAAATCAGAGGGGCCGAAGTGGCAGCAGGGGCTCCTAGGTGTGAAAAAGAATGCAGTAGAACTCCATATTAAAGGACATCACCAATAGCGGTATTTGGTAATGTTGCAAAGGTGATTTAAAGTTGGTTCATTCAAAGCTTAAAACTGCTAAAGATCTTGACTCTCATTAGCATCAAAGCCTAAAATTAATACTGACACATTATACAGTCAAGTCAAGTTGGGGAGCATGCACTGGCACAGTGAGTTGCTGCACCCACTACACAACAAAACAACTCAGGATCCCAGTTGGCAACCCCCCAGGCAGACACGTGGTCCAGTCCCACCCTCAGGAAATGACCCTCTATCTGCCGCAGCCAGGTGTTACCTGAGTGACCCCATGGCCTGGTCCAGCCACTCGGGTCCCAACAATGAGGATCTTATGAGCCGGATCACCCTCGGGGAAACGCGCCACAGGGCCGTAGTGCCGTAACTCATGCCCCCTCACAATGCAGGTAATGTGCCTCATTCAGGACTCCATGAGCAACCACTCAATCAACACAAAGTCAAACCAACGGTACCCAAGGATTTTCCGGAGAGACATAGTACCAAAGGGGTCCAGACTTCGTCTCAGGTTACTGAGACTCGTCTCGTAAACCATATAGCAAGACAGGAAGCACCAGGACTCTAAAAGACTTGGACCGTCGTCCTTTTGCATAGATACTGGGAGAGCCACACACCCCTTTCCAGTGACCTCATGATCCCCTATGCTTTCCTAATCCGTCTACTGACTTCATAGGAAGAGTCACCAGAGACATGAATGTCACTGCCAAGGTAAGCAAACCTCTCGACGAGGTCGACACTCTCTCTGCAAACAGACACACTGCTGATGGCGGTGCCCAAGTGATCACTAAAGGCCTGGATCTTGGTTTTTATCCAGGACACTCACAAGCCCAGACACTCAGACTCCTCGTTCAGTCTCTCAAGCACCCCGATCAGAGCCTCTACTGACTCAGCAAAGATCACAGCAATGTCAGCAAAGTCAAGATCTGTGAGCCTTTCTTAGCCTTTCTTACCAACAGATGCCCCACAGCTGCTGGACCCCACGACCTTGCCCAACACCCAGTCCATACAAGCACTGAACCGAGTAGGAGAAAGAACACACCCCTGACGAACTCCAGAATAAACTGGGAAAAATGCAGAGGTCCTTCCTCCACTCTGCACAGCACTACCAGTACCAGTGTACAGGCCAACCATGATATCCAACAACCTCGAGGGGATCTTGCGAATCCTCAGGATGTCCCACACGGCAGCTCGATCAACTGAGTCAAATGCTTTGCGAAAATCGACAAAGTCTGCAAAGAAACTCTGCCGATATTCACGTTTGCACTCCACGAGAACACTCAGTGCCAGGATGCGATCGATGGTTGACTTCTTAGGCATAAAACCAGACTGTTCCTGTTGCTGGTAGGTGAGAAAGTGATCACAGATCCTATTGAGGATGACCCTAGCAAGGACCTTACCCCGCACCGAGAGCAGTGTTATCCCCTGTAGTTGCTGCAATCCAGGCGATCACCCTTCCCTTTCCAGATAGGGATGACAAGTCCTGTTTTCCAGTCAACTGGAATGATGTCAGTCTCCCAAATGGAAGCAAAGATTGCTTGCAATGCCAGGAGGACAGTCTTACCACCAGCCTGGAGAAGTTCACCCTGGATGCCACAGATCCCTGCAGCCTTTCTTTCTCCTGCTCAGCTGGTTCACGACCTGTGCAATCTCAGCGAGATTGGGTGGTTCACAGCTAATTGGAGGATCAGCCTCAAGAACCGTGGACCCTGAGATATCCAACGTCCTAGCAGGAGGATCAGCTTTGATCATCTGCTCAAAGTAGTCAGCGCAGTGCATCACAACTGCAGTGTCATCCGTAAGGGCCATTCCATCAGCTGCCCTGATTGCGACTCTCCAAGGAACAGATTCAGATATGTGTAATGCTTTCATTCCTGTTTAAGCAGGACGTGGGTCGCTAGACCACAGATGGTGTGTCATTTGCTCACAGATTCCTCTAACAAACGCCTCTTTATCTGCCCTCAGAGCCCTCGCAGCCATCCCTCTCCGTTCCCAGTACAGATCAGAATTGCCACTGAGCCGTGCACTGCGACTCCTCTCAATGATATCCAGGTTGCCTTGCAAGATGAAACACCTCCTTCTGGGAACACCGGTAACACCAACACAACCCTCAGCACCTCCGCATTCTTCAGGGTCTTGTCACGGAAGGTCTCCCACATCACATTAGGATCGGCAGTCGTACCCAAATCTGAAAGTTCCTCACACAAACTGCATGCAAACTCATTAGAAACAGCCTGGTCTTGGAGTCTGGCCAAGTCCAGGCTCATTTTCCTAGTAGGTTGTAACCTACTGGACCTAAACTGGAGAGTAGCAACAACAAGTCAGTGGTCAGAATTCGCAAACTGGCCACTTCTGTAGACCCTGCAGTTTTGCAAGAGTCTCCAGCGTCTGCCCATGAGGATCTGATTGATCTCCTTCACCGCACCACTAGTTTTGGAGTACCAAGTCCAACAATGTGGTTCAGGGCGCTGGAACCAGGATCCAGCAATTTGGAGCCTCTGACCTTTTGCAAAGTCAAGGAACATGGAGCCACTTTCACTACAGTCACCAGACCCAAGGGGACCGATACAATCCTCATAGCCAGCCCTGTTGTGCCAGTAGCTTCATTGAAGTCACCCATGACCGGAGGAGTGTCACCTTGTGGGCACCCATCAACCACAGAGCTAAGCTGCGAATAAAATGTCTCCCTCACCAAGACATGACACGGTGTATACACTGAGACAACAGACAAGGCACCCAGACAGTGCCGTAATCAGAGTCTCATAATACGCTCGTTGAAAAGAGGGACATCAGACACCATCGGAAGAAGACAATCTGCTACAGCAACAGCTACTCCCCGAGTATGACAGCCATCAGACCGACCAGACCAATCAAAGGTGTATCCACCTACAGAGATCTGGCCAGTTCCCGGTCTGCGCACCTCAGAGAGTGTCGCCACTGAAATGCGGAGTTTACACAGCTCCACCGACAGCAGATGAAGATGATCATCTTGCCAGAGAGACAAGGCATTCCATGCGCCCACCTGTATGGGCTGCCTCAGCACCACACCAGTTCCGATCCCCAACAGACTTGACCCTATTGGCTCTCCAAGTTTCGACTCTTCCGGGGATGGGGCTCTCAAGGGCTTTCCCCTATCCCCTTCATGATGTGAGCAGCCTTCCTATGGGTGGCTGCAGCAGAGCTACTTCCGCAGATAGCAAAAAGGAGTCTTTTCTGTAGTCTCGGAGCTGTGCGAAGTTTTTTTTACAGTGACTGGAGTGCCAATCCTGCCACCAACCCCCATGATTTCCCTGCAAGTTGGAGGACCGCTTGCAGGGCCAGATGCAGTTTAATGTTATGCCCAGGATGCAGTGGTTTTGAATATTTACCAAAAAAGGTTAATTACTTTAACTCATTTTATCAAACTCTGAAAAAAACAGCATCTCAATCAGTAATAGAAAATAATCACACTTAATTCTGTTCAATCGCAGCTAAGCACCATCAGTTAATTTGCAATGTTTTTTTGAGGACTGATTTTTTTTTTCCCCAAACATTTGCGACGGTCATGACCACCGTGTATTTCAATCTGGCTTGTACCTCATCACTGTAAATGGCAATCCTCCCAGGTGAACATTACCATTGGCACGTCAGCTGCATAAACCTGTTCAGCACCACGATCAGCTGGGGATCGATCAGCTGATGCTGGTAACTCACATTCATTTTTGATCACTCGTATCAAAACCTGAGTGCAACAAGTCAGAGTGCAATTCAGCGGTAATATGCGAAACGTTGGGAGAAATTTCTAGCCAGATGACAATTTTTGCCATTGTTGGCTTCTTGCTACTCAAATGAGCCCAGAGAATCTTGGTCAAAACAATGAAGATAACTTTCCTTCTAGCAAAGAGAGTCCAACTAAAACATAATGACAGTTTTATAACCATTTACAGTTAATCATCATCCTCAACCCCTTCATTTGACAAAAGTTGACATCCTTCCTGAAAGAGTTAATTTCCTCTGTATTTATATGGTGCATACATTAAAATAAAGTGCATGTAATGCCAACTGCATCACGTTGGCACCAGCTGGCTGCCTAAATCTTGCTACATTGATTATATCAGATATAACACACTAGATAGTGATAAGCAAGCAAACTGTTTAATTTGAATACATTAGGTTTCACATGCAAATTTGTAAATACTGTACAAACTAAAAACAGGTATTTGGGTTTAGGAGTTTTTAATTTTTTTTTTGGTATAGAAAAAGAAAGAAAGAAAGGAAGATATCTCCTTAAAGATATGCATAGACTGTTTTTGGCAACACATTTTCTCAGAAAGGTTTTGTAAATGCAACATGTCTAAATGCAATTCAAGATGAGATAAAAATACAGACTCTACGATAAATGCTGCAATCCAGAAAGACGATTAAATTGTTATTAAAAACTGGATTAAAAAAAAAATAGCAGTTGAACCTTTAACAACATGATGCATTTGTCAATAATCTTAATCTTTAAACTTTGTGAGCACATCATATGTGATAGGAATTGTAGTCCATGTGTCTGCATTTTCTGACAGAATATGGAGTACTGCATGTACTCAAGGAGGTCACTTCTTTGAGTTATGTTTAACTTTCCTTCGTCAACTTCATATCACATTTTCCATGCAGCGTGGCACCTTTTTACTGCCAGTCCCATTTCTCTGTGCAATTACAGCCACAGATTGGTTAATGGCACAGATCTATTTGTGGCATTCATTTGCATAAACTGCAAGCCCAGTTTCTCTTCGTGATCAAAAAACAAAACTAAAAAGGATACACTGCCTAAGAATACCCCATTCACTATAGACTTATTACCAACAAAAATCCACAAAAAATGTGTTGGATATTTTTCTTTTTTCTTTAACATTACCCTGTTTTGATTAAATCAGTCAAAGCACTTTTGAGATTTTGGTGGTATTTAGTTTTCCAGTTGTGGCGGGAGATTACCATTAGATACTGATGTACTAGAATGTCCTTTCTTAGATCAGTAAATAATTAGCCAGTTTCCTATCTGTGAACAGTAAATAAGTGAGTGGGTTGTTCAATAATGAATGAAGTAAACAAACATTATTGAATTCAGGTAAATCACAAGCATGCACCTGGCAACATTACTGGAGCTTTATAGCATACTTGATAACCATTGAGCTTTGCTAAACTTTGCCCTTTTATTTCACACCTCACTGTACACAGCAAACGTGATAAGATCTCATTTTTCCAGTCCAGGACACGACCCCTTCATCATTTTTATATATATATATATATATATATATATATATATATATATATATATATATGTCCACCTATTGGTTAGTGGTGCTATTTACATGACTCATCAATTGCTTCTGTGCCATCCTTCATTTGCATAAATCCCTCTCTTAGCAAAATGCAGAACATGTGCTTTAGAACAAAGGTACTAAAAAAATGCCAAAAAAACGGGTCATAAAATTTCAGTCAGATCAGTCAAGTATTTTTGACATTTTGGGGTATTTACTTTTTCAATTGGGGGTAGATTTACCACTAAATATTGATATATCAAAATGTCTACTGCCCAAGATGTACAATTCAGCCAAAATTCAGATTTTTAACTCAATGAGAAATAGTTTTTTTGTGGATGAGAGAGAGTGAGTCAGTCAAACAATTCTGCATGATATATTATGCAGAATATCTAATTTTAAAAGGGTTGGGGCATCACCCTAAAAGTTTTAATCATTAGATTATTACAATGCAAGTCCTATATAATGTTAAGACTTTCGGAACCTGGCTTTGACAAGGTCAGCTCCCAGGAGTCCTGAATTTGTGAAATGTTAGATGATACAGCACCTCAATCTCGAGGTTTCCCTGGTATCCATTATTATTATTATCATTATTATTATTATTATCTCCCATTTAGCTAACGTCTAATAGGTGGATCAAGGTTAGATGCATACAAAATGCAACCACTGCACACTGGTCAGGGGGATCAATCTCAGTGTTTGTGGTTTCCAGCCATTTTCCGGACCTCACAGAGTCAGTTGGTAACTCTGAGAAGATATGTGGGAAAGAGGAGCACCAAGGGCTCATCTCAAAACGAGTCCCCTAAAATAGAAAAGCAGTGATAGTGGTGGGGGACAGATAGATAGCCATAGATAGATAGTGGGGGACAAAAATCAGTAGTGGGATTGAGTTTGCTCCAGAGGCAGAGGACTCCAGTGCGATGTGTTGCCTTCTAGGTGTACAGGTAGGAGACCTCCTTGGAAAGGTGGATAGGTTCTTGGTAGAGTTTGGATGGATCCAATTGTCACGGTCCATGTTGGAACAAATGACATTTGTAACAGCAGGCTGTCAGTTCTATAATACAAATTTCAGACGGCAAACTGCATGGGCATAACTGATAAGGTGGTCTTCTCTGAAGTCCTTCCTATGCCATGTGCCAGTCCAGGTAACATTAAGGAAATCAGAAGGCTTAACATATGGCTCAAATGTTGGTGTAGGATAGAGAGGTGAATAGTTGAAGGTTTATGACTTTTTAGAACCCTTCAGGATAGGGTCTGTTTTCTGCAATAAATAGTTACAATTAGACAGAAAAAGCACCATAGTATTTTGAAGACTTACAAGGAGGGTAGTTGCGGTTTGTTTAAAACTGGGGAATCGCTGGGAGTTTAGGACAAGCCAGGATAAGAACTTCACATGAAGGGACTAACAATAGCATTAATACAAATATACACTATAATTCTAGTTCACTGTTAAAAAACAAAAGTACATAATAAAAATTGCTTTCCTTAATGCTAGGAGTATTAAGAATAAAATAAGCCAGTTGGATTTATATATAGCTGTGTATAACTATGATATAACAGGGATATCAGAAGCCTAATTAAACAATAGACATACGGGAAAGTATAATGTTGGAGGGGGTACATATTGTTAAGACAGAATAGGCAGAACCAAAAATGGTGGGGAAGTCACCATTTCTGTAAAACTCGACTTGAATGCAAGCCTTCTTCAATTTAATAATAAGCCACAGCTTAATTAGAATGTTTAAATTCAACTAGAAAACATCAGGGATAGAGGCATTAGAGTGTATTGCAGACAATAGTTGAAAGTTGCCTTTAATATTATTAAAAAAAAAGAAGTAAATTAAGGGAGGATATTATACTCATGGGGGAATTTAATTATATAAAATATTAATTTAACTAGATTTACAAATTGCGGAGCACAAGAACAGGAGTTTTTTGATGTAACACATGACTGTTAAACATAGTAGGTTAAATTGCCAACCTGATAGAAGCTGGTATAGAATTAGTATCTGTAATAATCATGATAGGATTCACGTGATAAATTAGATTAAACCATCAGTATTTAGTGACCTTCATACCATACATTTCACAGTGTTTTAGCAGATTGCATATTAAAAACTAAAACAGTTCAATTAAATTTTAGACGATCAGACTTTAAGCATATACAACAAGCCTCAATAAAGTAAAGCGAGTAAGTGAAAACAGATCAGGAGATGTCGGGCATGTTTACATGTAATGCATGACAAAATTATTCCAAAACTTAGAAACAGAAAGACATTAACGTGACCTCTGGGGAACATAAATAAGGAGCTAAAAAGTAGTTGTGTTAAGACATACAAGACTAACTCCAGTGCTAAATATAGGGCATGTGACAGCAACAGTTAAAAAGGAGATTAGGAAAGCTTAAAGACAGTTGAGAAGAAATACTCAGAAAAGTCAAAATATGACAAAGAGATTCTTAAAATATTATAATTATAAAAGAATGTTCAAAGAGAAGGTAAAGGGTATTAGGAATGGTAAGGGTGAGCTAGAATATACAGATAATCAAATAGCTATAAACTTGCATTTTACTATAGTACTGAATAGATTAAATAGGCTGAATCTAATAAATCACTGTAACCAGATAATGTTTATTCTCTTGTAATCAAGGAAGTTTGGGTACAGATGTGCTTGAAAGTTTGTGAACCCTTTAGAGTTTTCTATATTTCTGCATAAATATGACCTAAAACATCATCAGATTTTCACTGATGATTTTCAAGTCCTAAAAGTAGATAAAGAGAAACCAGTTAAACAAATGAGACAAAATTATAATACTTGGTCATTTATTTATTAAGGGAAATGACCGAATATTACATATTTGTGCGTGGCAAAAATATGTGAACCTTTGCTGTCAGTATCTGGTGTAACCCCTCTTTGCAGCAATAACAACTAAACGTTTCCGGTAACTTTTGATAATTCCTGCACACTGGCCTGGAGGAAGTTTAGCCCAACTCTGGGATGTTGGTGGGTTTCCTCACATTAACTGCTCACTTCAGGTCTTTCTACAACATTTCAATTGGATTAAGGTCAGGACTTTGACTTGGCTTTAACCATTCTTTGGTAGAACAACTTGTGTGCTTAGGGTTGTTGTCTTGCTGCATGCACGACCCACCTTCTCTTGAGATTCAGTTCATGGACAGATGTCCTGACATTTTCCTTTAGAATTCTCTGATATAATTCAGAATTCATTGTTCCATCAATGAAGACAAGCCTTCCTGGCCCAGATGCAAAACAGGCCCAAACCATGATACTACCACCACCATTTTTCACAGATGGGATAAGGTTCTTATGCTGGAATGCAGTGTTTTCCTTTATCCAAACATAAAGCTTTTCATATAAAACAAAAAGTTCTATTTTGGTCTCATCCGTCCACAAAACATTCTTCCAATAGCCTTCTGGTTTGTCTATGTGATCTTTAGCAAACTGCAGACGAGCAGCAATGTTTTTTTTTGGAGAGCAGTGGATTTCTCCTTGCAACCCTGCCATGCACACCATTGTTGTTCAGTACTCTCCTGATGGTGGATTCACAAACAAGAACATTTGCCAATGTGGGAGAGGCCTTCAGTTGCTTAGAAGTTACCCTGGGGTCCTTTGTGACCTCGCCGACTATTACACGCCTTGCTCTTGGAATGATCTTTGTTGGTCGACCACTCCTAGGGAGGGTAGCAACGGCTCCATTTGTACACAATCTGTCTGACTGTGGATTGGTGCAGTCCAAACTCTTTAGAGATGGTTTTGTAACCTTTTCCAGCCTGCTGAGCATCAACAACGTTTTTTCTGAGGTCCTCAGAAATCTCCTTTGTTCGTGCCATGATACACTTTCACAAACATGTGTTGTGAAAAGCAGACTTTGATAGATCCCTGTTCTTTAAAAAACACACCTGATTGTCATCCCATTGATTGAAAACACCTGACTCGAATTTCACCTTCAAACTAACTACTAATCCTAGAGGTTCACATACACTTGCCACTTACAAATATGTAATATTCGATCATTTTCCTCAATAAATAAATGACCAAGTATAATATTTTTGTCTCATTTGTTTAACTAATTTCTCTTTATCTACTTTTAGGACTTGAGTAAAAATCTGATGATGTTTTAGGTCATATTTATGCAGAAATATAGAACATTTTAAAGGGTTCACAAACTTTCAAGCACAACTGTACATACTGCAAATAAACTCTTGAGGCACATTTTTTAAAAAAATTCTCTGAACAATGGGGAAATTCTTAAAGACTGGAATCTAGCAAATTTCATCATGTTTTATAGAAAAAAAAAATAGTGCTCAAGCAGATCCAAGTAACTATAGCACAAAACTGGCTTAAACATTAAAAGCAAAAGGTTATGGTAAGAGAAGCTTTTCCAGAATTAGGCGATGTCAAAAGTGGTGTCCCTCAGGGATCAGTGCAGGGCCCACTGCTCTTTTTAAAATACATTCATGATCTGGACAAGAATACAATCAATAAGCTGGTTAAGTCTGCAGATAATACCAAACTAGTCATTAGGGTAAACAATGTAGAATCAGGTAAATTGTTACTGAGGCATCTGGACAGCACACATGTAATGTAAGGCAGGACACATAGGAAGTAGAAATATTAGATCTGAATATTCAATAGCAGGATTGAAACTTGAAAGCACACCTTATGAGAAGGACCTAGGAGTCATAGTGGACCTTACACAATCTACATCAAAACAGTTTACAGAAACAATTAAGGCTAACTTGATGTGGGATTATTTAACACAGTGTGTAGAGTATAAGTCAAGGGAGGTTATGCTAAAGTTATATAACAAAATCACGAGGCTTCACTTGGAGTATTGTGTACAGTTTTGAACTTCATATTGCAAAACAGCAATTGGCAACTCCATATAAAGTACAGCAGAGAGCAACTAGACTGATTCCAGGACTGAAAAGTATGACCTATGATATGAGGTTGAAGGAGTTGAACTTTTTTTAGCTAAAATACACTGAGATTAAGAGGAGACATGATTGAGGTGTTTAAAATAATAAAGGGTATTAGTACTGTAGATCTCAGATGGTAGTTTAAAATTAAGTAATTAAGAATACAGAGACACTGCTAGAAACTTGTTAAAGGCAAATTTTGCACAAATGTTACAAAGTTTTTCTCAATGCAAAGAACCACAGACATACAGAGTAAATTACCAAGTTGTGTGATACAGAGTAGGACTTAAGGAACCTTCAAATCATGATTTGATGTTATTTTGGAGAACTTAGAATAGAACTGGCAAGCTTGATACTTCTTTGGAAATCTGAGCAGCCTCCTGAACAAATGCCAATTTTTGTCTTGCACAGACTCAAGCACGGCAGTTAGTATAAGACTAGCAAAATACCCGCGCTTCGCAGCAGAGAAGTAGTGTGTTAAAGAAGTAATGAAAAAGAAAAGGAAACATTTTAAAAATAATGTAACATGATTGTCAATGTAATTGTTTTGTCACTGTTATGAGTGTTGCTGTCATCAAGGATTTGATTATCATTATTTCTTTCAATCAAATTCGTATTTGGAGAATGTGTTGTGTTCAAGTTACATTCCGTGTTTGTCAACCGTTGTAGATAACAGGTTTCATTCATCGATTCCTTTCTTACTGCATCAATAAACAGCTCGTCTTCCTCTTTATTTGAGACATCACACACTGCATGCACAGGTTTTTTTTTTTTTTTTTTAACACTGTTTTCCTTTAGCTGGACATTGACCTTTTCCGCCGTGTGCTTGGTTTCCGCATTAGCTGCACTTATGAATATGCTTGTATGCGTCACTCGCTTCATATTCTTTTGCTGCCTTCGCAATTGTGTAATGCATGTTTTGTTCAGCGCTCTTTGGAGCTGTTGCTTTTTGTCTGCGTACTGCGTTCACAGTCAGTTCACGTGAGCCGCTCGAAGTACATGCATCGAAGGTTCTCAGCTGTGCTTGTGCTATCTCGTGCGATGTCCAGCTTGTCTTCCTCTTTATTTGAGACATCACACACTGCATGCACGGGTTTTGCTTAAACTGTCTTCCTTTAGCTGGACATTGACTTTTTTCACCGTGTGCTTTGTTTCCGCAGTAGCTGCACTTATGAATATGCTTGCATGCGTCACTCGCTTCATATTCTTTTGCTGCCTTCTCAATTGTGTAATGAGTGTTTTGTTCAGCGCTCTTTGGAGGTCTTGCTTTTTGTTTGCGTACTGCATTCACAGTCAGTTCACATCAGGCCACTTGGAGTACATGCATCGAAGGGTCTCAGCTGTGCTTGTGCTATCTCGTGCGATGTCCACGGCTTTATTTAATGTTAGCTAAGACCCAGCAGTTAAAAGTTTCTCTCGCAGTTTCGCTGAGTTTGTGCCAAACACCACCCTGACCATCTCATCATCTTCTGCATAAGCACAGTCCTTCACCCGCGAATATTTAGCGGCAGAGTGTTTCTATTGGATTGCTGCTGACGGATGGCCTTATATGGGCAGGCACTCAATTACATGGGAGGCGTGACGATGAGGGACGCAACTCCGCCTCAGACGGCGACCGAGCTGCAGGCTATGGCCGGTATATATGTACATAAGTAGCTTCCAGTTATGACCATTACGCGTAGAATTTCGAAATGAAACCTGCCTAACTTTTGTAAGTAAGATGTAAGGAATGAGCCTGCCAAATTTCAGCCTTCTACCTACACGGTGTGTGAGTGAGTGAGTGAGTGAGTAAGTGAGTGAGTCAGTGCTTTGCCTTTTATTAGTATAGATAAGATAATGCTGTTGGAAACACTGCAGCATACCTTGTCTGCCTTAATACAATACTTTCCTTCTGTAGACAGCTCATCTCTGTTAGTTTAGCATTCATCAGTCACAGTCTTGGGAAAGATGCCAAAAACAGATTTTACAATATTACATATTTTAAGTCGTAAGATGTTGATATAGCATGTTGTTGCACCCACCACATGATGAAACCACCGCAGGATCCCAAATCAGGACCCGAGTGCAGTTGTGCAACAGGTGACACCTCAGCGCCACACTAGTTTGAATGGAATTGAACAGTGTGAGGTTATTTACAATGGCTGAAGTGCCAATACTGTTAGTTACCCCCAAGTCCTAAGAAGTAGCTTCAAACTACAAAGCACACAAAAGTTAAGTGTCTTATTATGTAAATGTTTTTGTTCTACTAGGAGTGTAATTATGTCAAAATAAGAGAAAAAGAATAAGTTTAAAACCTACAAAGTCTACCAAATTAAAAAAAAAAATGCTCACCACAAAAAAGGCAGCTATAATAAAATAGATTCCATTTGGGTGGGGACAAAAAAGTTTAAAAGGCTTTACACAATAAACACTTTCAGCTAATAAGATTTCACAGCTTTTGGCATCTGTTGTATTAATTTGTTTAATGTGCAACTTTCATTGTAATGCAAATATAATGAAACATGTTTTATGTACTTGTAATTATCATGCTAATACAACTGTTGACATACATGAAAAATATAAAATGACAAAATACTAATAATACCTACAATACATTAAAATCTATAAACTTTCATTTTTGGGATACTTATACACATGAACATGAATACATTCATCAGCACTTACCATGTCATCATCTAAAGATGTTACTGGAAGAAATCTCATGTCTACAACCTCACCTCCTGAATTGATTATTATTTTGATAAGCAGGTGGGGGTCTCTTCCACTTGTGTCACCCAGATTTCCTGCCGGTCAGCTAGTAACCACAAAACTGTGTAAAACACATCTACGATGTCCAAAAGCACAGTTCAATGGCAATGAACTCCGAAATTAATCATTCAGTAGTGGAGACCATCAGCTTCTAAACTGTAAATTAGGCAATCCTAAGTGTGGGGTTGCAATACTTCTGTGAGCAACTGGTCATCTGTAACCTAATCTCATCAAAAACACATTTGGCATCTGATGGGAAAGGAAATGCAAATATAGGATCTTGGTGATATAATCCTTCCCCCTTCCCCTCAATGCAACACCTGACTCTAGGAGCCTGAGAATTTGGCATGCACCATTTGACTGAAAGCAGAAAAGCCCATAAGAATAACCTTACCAACAATTAAAAGTGAAATGTTAAAGAAGCTTTATGAAAATACTGAACAGATGTTACATATGTGAAAAATATCATCCGGACTGGACCTTTTTTGAAGCAAAGGATTTATACATTTCCACAAAATGCAAAATTTTAAAAATGCTGACCACTGTTAATGTTATACTAAACGCTGTCTCAAAGCTTTAAAAAAAAAAAAAAAAGGAAAAAGTACAGTTTTGTGTTTTTGAAAACAAGTGACATAATTTCCTGAACTGTAGACATACTTTTGTTTTTGACAAGTCAGCAAAAAAGAAAAATAATTATTTTTCCACAAAAAGAAAATTTCCCTCTGCTCCATTTAATATATTAAGTTCTATATTGTGCTCTTCAGCACAGCCCAACATGAAAGTAACTGTATAATATAAACATTGACAAAATGAGTAAAGCTATTGTTGGTTGAATTTAGAGCTTGTCTTAATAACTAGAGCAGCTGCTAAGACACAGAACAAATAATACACAAGCAAAAAATAAAAACGCTCCAGTTACAGGCCCTGGAGTATCAGCTCACAGTCCACTGCAATTGTTTAAGGCTATTCTGGCTTCTGCCAACAGTTTATGTAACACTTTGTTTCCAGAGCTGGAAATGAAGAGGTCTTGAACACTGTACTGTCCTGCTACTTAAACACACTTGCATTTGCAGCCAAGTAAAGTGGTCCGAAATCACTTTGTACCCTTACTTAAATATGGTGCATTATATTCAGCTGTGGACGTAACTGTTACTACCTTTACACAAAACAATCAACTATACTGTAGTAAAAAGTAGCAGGCACTGCAGACTCTATACATAACTTCAAAATAAATCAACATGAATTTATTTTAATCCCCTCTTGCACTTTTTATACATTATGGTACAAATGACAGTACAAACTCAACCATGTGTTTAACTAATGATGCTAGCCAGCTCAACCAAAGAGAAAAAATGAAGCTCCTAAAAAATAGATTTTTAATTTACACTACCTCAGACTCAGTTTAAGACAAAAATGGAAAATGAATAAAATATTGGGTGGTGTGATGAGCACAGAAACTTTTTTATTCCAAATGAATAGACCCTATTGATCAATGAATCCCAATTAAGTACTGTATTTCATGCTTACAAAATAACCATAAAAAGTATACTACTTAAACAAAAATGGTACTCAATTCTTAAATTAAAGTAAGTGTTATGAAATTCACTATGCTCAGAGAGGCCCTGCTCTGAGGTAGCACGATAATTTCCTCCGTCTTCGTAAGTGGTCATAGCAATATTCCCTTTTTTAACTAGAGAAATGTAGACAAGGGGATGTTTATCAGACCAAAATTCTCAGTGTAGCATTACTGAGTTGTATGAAGTGAAATAAAATGTAAAAAATTGGATGTGCAAAAGTGTGGGCACCCTTTTAATTGCATTAATTTGAAGACCTGTATTCATTTAATGCTGACAGGTTTCAGCACAAAATTGCTTGAATTAGCTCATTAGACCTTAAACAACAAAGACAGATGCAACCAATCATGAAAAAGGTTATTTAAAATAGGTTCTGTAATTCCTAGTTGTGCTTGTCCTTGGTTCTCTCTTAGAGAGTGGCAACATGGGAATCACTATAGAACTCTCTACTGACAGACAAACCACAGACTACCTCCAGAGAGCTAAAAGAACATCTGGCTGCTGATGGTGTCATTGTAGATCGTTCCACATTCCAGCATACTCTGTACCGGGAACAGCTGTGTGGAAGGGTGATGAGCAAAAAGCCTTTTCTGAGAACTCACCACATGAAGAGTCACATGAGGTATGCAAAAGTGCATCTGGACAAGCCAGAAACATTTTGGAAAAAAATACTGTGGATAGATGAGACTAAGGTAGAATTATTTAGTCACAACCAGAGGTGCTATGCATGGTGAAAAAAAAAAAACACATAGCATTCCATGAGAAGAACTTGCTGCCTACTGTAAAATCTGGTGGGGGGTCCATCATGTTATGGGGCTGTGTGGCTACCACGATACTGGAAACCTTGTTAAAGTTGAGGGCTACATGAATTTCTCCCAGTATCAGCAAAATCTTGACAAGAATGTTCAAGAGTCAGTCACAAAGTTAAAGTTACGCTGGGGTTGGATGTTTCAGTAAGACAATGATCCAAAGCACCATTCAAAATCTACCAGGGAATGCATGCAGATGCACAAGTACACTGTTCCGTAATGGCCATCCCAGTCCCCAGACATGAACTTTATTGAATTGGACTGATTTGAAGCAGGCTGTCCATGCGCTGAAGCCATCAAACCTGACTGAACTGGAGGCATTTTTATGGAAGAATGGTCCAAAATACCACCAGGCAGAACTCAGGGACTTGTCAGTGGCTATAGGAGGCATCCACAGGCTGTTATTTCAGCAAAAGGAAGCTCTACTATATATTGAAGGGACAATTCTTTTGGGGTGCCCAAATTTATGCACCTGCCTATTTTTGTTTAAATGCACATTAAATTGGTTCTGCTAGTCCACTAAAAATATTTCACTACATATATTATATATATATATATTATATATATATATATATTATATATATATATATATATATATATATATATATATATATATATATATATATATATATATATATATATATATATATATATATATATATATATATATATATATATATATATACACTAGCAAAATACATATATTACACATATATATATATATATATATATATAGTACTGCATTAAAATTTTTATTAAGAAGAAAAATAAACCTTTTTAAACTGAGGGAAATATGCCAATAATTATTTGTTAAGGATCTCTTTGTATACCATGTTGTCAGTTAAGAAGCCCTCCGGTTGTAATATGACCAAGCTATGTGCTGAGCTTACTCTTGAGCATGTAACGTTACAGTTGGCCACGTGAACAGTAATCTTGTCTCAAATCTCACAGCTTGGATTGCTGTTGTCATAATCGGTTTGAGTCTCATGGTTTGTTTCAATTACGACAGTATTTGCAGGATTTGTTGTGTTGAAGTGACATTTGGCATCTGTCAAGCGTTGTAAACACACAACCGGTTTCATCGATAAAATCACATCCAGCTTTTGAGAGTTTAAACATTCATAAACATCAAAGTGTCCACTACTGAAATCGTCACCTGTGAATCTAAGATGTTTAAGAGGCAATGGCGGTTGTCGAAAGGTGTAAAATATTTGGCCATTTCGGTACACTTGAAAGCGACAACCAAACAGTTCAGCGACAGCCATCAACTCACATGCAGAACCATAGGTGAAGGGCTTAAGCATTTCACTCTTCTAGTGCTCCGGTGTAGAATAATTATCTCCTGTACCGTCATCAGTCCACACCTTGAACCTGTCCCAGTCATTCAATACATAAGACACAATGTTCCTCCGGATATCAAGAGTGAGCCTGATATGGCCGTGCAATATGTAACAAAGAGAATGGAAAAGGTAGGTGGTATCTCCGGGCATGGAAACCACTCAGTAAGTGACAGTTGTTTGATTGATAGTGATCATCTCGATAGACATGGTAATGGGGGTTGGAATGATAAAGGAAATGGGTACCTGAGCAATGTAAAGTAAGTGTAAAATACCTATACAATAACTATAATTGTAATAAACAAACAATAAAACAAAAAGGCTGTAGTTATCAGTAGGGAGACGTGAATCCCGTGGCAAAGTAAGGAAGGGAATGTAGAGATGGACGGTCTTATATAGGCAGGCAGCCAACATCGTGGGAAGCGTTGGGACGGGGGACCCAACGCCACCTCACATGTTGACCGAGGTGCAGGCTATGGACGTATATATGTACGTAAGTAGGATTCAGTTAGCGTTGGGAACCCGTGTACCAAATTTCTTGAAGATGGGCCCATAAGTAACAAAGACTGTTGAAAAGTTCAATATGGCGGCCAACAGTGGCATCATACCACCGAAATAAGTACGTACATTGGTTTCGGTTAGTGCAGGGAAGCCGCCTACCAAATTTTGAGAAGATGGGGCCATAAATAAGAAAGTTCAACATGGCGGACGTTGTTCACCGTTACGACCATTACGTGTAGAATTTCGAAATGAAACCTGCTTAACTTTTGTAAGTAAGCTGTAAGGAATGAGCCTGCCAAATTTCAGCCTTCTACCTATACGGGAAGTTGGAGAATTAGTGACGTTGGAAAGTTCAATATGGCGGCTGACAGTGGCGTCATACCATCGAAATAAGTGCGTACATTGGTTTCGGTTAGCGCGGGAAGCCGCCTACCAAATTTCGTGAAGATGGGGCCATAAATAAGAAAGTTCAACATGGCGGGACGTTGTCGACCGTTAGCGCAGGGAAGCCGCCTACCAAATTCGTGAAGACCGTTATGACCGTTATCGACCGTTACGTGTAGAATTTCAAAATGAAACCTGCTTAACTTTTGTAAGTAAGCTGTAAGGAATAAGCCTGCCAAATTTCAGCCTTCTAAGTACATGTGAAATTGGAGAATTAGTGATGAGTGAGTGAGGGATTTGCCTTTTATTATATATATATATATATATATATATATATATATATATATATATATATATACACACACACACACACACACACACACACACACACACACACATACACATACATATATATATATATATATGGCTTCTCCAGACCCTTTCACTTCTGTCACGTGCTCAGGGTGAACCTGCTCTCATCTGTAAAAACCACAGGGCACCAGTGGTGCACCTGCCAAATCTGGTATTCTATGGCGAATGCCAATCGAGCTGCATGCTGCTGGGCAGTGAGCTCAGGGCCCATTAGAGGACATGGGGCCCTTGGGTCACCCTCATGAAGTCTTTCTGGTTGTTTGGTCAGAGACATTCACACCAGTGGGCTGCTGGAGGTCATTTTGTAGGGCTCTGGCAGTGCTCATCCTGTTCCTCCTTGCCCAAAGGAGCAGATACTGGTCCTGCTGATGGGTTATGGACCTTCTATGGCCCTCTCCAGCTCTCCTAGAGTAACTGCTTGTCTCCTAGAATCTCCTCCATGCCCTTGAGACTGTGCAGGGAGACACAGCAAACCTTCTGGCAATGACACGTATTGATGTGCCATCCTGGAGAAGTTGGACTACCTGTGTAACCTCTGTAGGGTCCAGGTATCGCCTCATGCTACCAGTAGTGACACTGACTGTAGCCAAATGCAAAACTAGTGAAGAAACAGTCAGAAAAGATCTTCATCATCTCATTGTTGCCCCTCTAATGCATCTGTTGTTAATTTCATTAACACCATAGCAGCTGAAACTGATTAACAACCCCCTCTGCTACTTAACTGACCAGATTAATATCCCATAAGTTTCATTAACTTTATGCTATACTCTGATTAAAAAGTGTTCCTTTAATTCTTTTGAGCAGTGTATATACACATACATACATATATATATATATATATATATATATACATACATATATATATATATATATACATATATATATATATATATATATACACATATATATATATATATACATACATATACACATACATACATACATATATATATATATATATATATATATATATATATATACATATATATATATATATATATATATATATATATATATACACATATATATGTACATATATATATATATATATAGGGTTTTGGTCATCTCCCTGACTAAGGCCCCTCTCCACCGACAGCTCAGTTTAGATGGCCTATGCTCCAAACAGGAACAAACCCTGGACAGGGAGCCAGTCCATCACAGGGCAAACACAGAAACACAGACATTTCACAAGTGTATATAATTCAATTAAAAATACTGGTAAAAATCTAACTTTATGGTAAGGCTAATGGAATTCTTTGAGTGTAATTGTAAACACTGTACATGTGACAGTTGCATCTTTACTTAAACATTGACAATACAAACAATCATTCATGCCTCTATTAATCATATTACAATGGGCATTATACAGCATTTTGGTAAAGGGGTTAAATAGGAATGCTCTCGCCTTTTTGATTGAAATCTCTAAGAGGTAGGAGTAATATTTTATTAAAGCTAGAATGGCAAATAGCTCCTATGCAAACTAATCTGGTGTCATTAAGTCACAGCTCACTTTTTCAAATGCCATATAAATCTACAACAGTGCCCTGCACCCTGTAATTTACTGTACAGCGACACTAGGTGGCTATTTCAATACTGGCATCAAGTTTAGCAGTGTCTTGCTTTTACTCAGCTAGCTTAAAAGATTTTGATAGGTTTAACATAGAATACTTACTAGTTGAACATCTACTTAATTTGCTTATTTACATCAGTACACTGGAAGAAAAAACACTGAACTATAAGTTTCATACGTTTAAGTGTAAAAAGAACACAGTACAGTAATATCCTGTCATTATACCTAGAAATGATTATCAACCTAAAATAAAAGCCTTGTACCACTTGTTTAAAACTGACAGAAATTGACACATTTATAGTATTATTTAGATACAGTAGGTTGTAAGAGTGATCAAGAAATTATATGCTAATGTATTTTGGCTTTATTTTAATTTTTGAAATTTGAATTGGGTCAACAGTTTGCAAAAACTATAATAGGGAAAATGCATTTGAATATGGAAGTGTTTTAATCATAAATGTGACAAATGTGCAAAAAACAAATAAAAATCACAGAATAACTAAACTATCTCATTAGTCTGGCATGTCTGATGTTTGCTTCATATTTTGACTCATTCATTTCTGACCTTCAACACACATATTACGTAAGACTAATATTTTCTACGCACATCAAGATATTTCTCATGGTGCTGGAGAATGGGATTGTGTTGCATGTTTCTCTTTGAAGACATCTATATTTTTTGGGAATATACAGTAAATCTACTATTTTTGTTGTATACGCAGTCAGTCATAATTATTATTAAGTATCATCAGCAAAACCATATAAACATTGGAACAAGGGTCTAGAATTTGGCTTATAGCCTAATAAATATGAGCAGTTATTCTCAGGCAACACAACCAGCATGAATAACTGGACAAAGAGAACTGGGAAACAAGAATGAACAGGAACCATCCAAGTAGCAACCAAGATCCTCTGCCCAGCACTTTTCCAGTCAACGTGCAACTGCAGGATAATAAACTAGATGGCATACAGGTAAGACTGGCTACAGAGAGAGACAAACATCAGAAGCTTTTGTGTTTTTTTTTATCCCCTCAGAAAAATGGCTAACTGCAGAAGCAGCAGATACTGCAATACAGCCTGAAAGCTGTCCTGTCTTCCATGAGGATTAGATTTATCTGTCATGTAAAAACAAAGATGAAACATGTGCCATTAAACATTGCTCACCTGATTTGAAATATTTATTGATTAAGCGTCATTGGTTTCAGTTTCTGAGTAAGTCTTCCGTGTTTTGTTTTTTGTTTATATTTATCCCAAAGCCAATATGAATATTGTACTGAATGATCTGTACAACCTTATTATAGAATAGAAGCTTTTACATCTTTAGGGATTATTCATTGTTGCTGTAGATTTCAACAAAGAATATTTAAAGAACTAGGGGGCTCATCCCACTGCTCACTTCACTCGCCACCTCCCTGGCAGGTGCTACGCGCTAGCCACTTCACAGCTCTGCCACTCGCATATGGGGAAGCGGATGTACAATTGAAACAGATTGTTATTTTCAAGGGAACTGTTACATATGCATAATAGAACTATTTTACATTACAGTGAGTAACTAACTATAGTAAAAAATAGTAAAATGTAATAAACTGAAAGAAAATTATGTTTCATGTTGAAGTAGAGGTATTCATTGCATTATACATTTTCATTCTGTTTGGATTTGAAATTAACACGCAAATACTTTTTAAAACTTACACTTTTACTGTAATTAATTTTTCATCGATATGCCATTGAATTTTGATTCCGTGTTTGGAGTTACATCGTGACAACGCAATGTATAACTGCCCATGAGTGAATATTGTTTCTTTCTCACTAATAATTAAACAGACTTTTTCGAATGTTTGTCCTTGTGATTTATTAATTGTCATAGCAAGCGCTATTCTAATGGGAAACTGTAAACGTTTTAATACGAATGGCAAATCAAGATCTCCTTTGGTGTCCAATGTTTTTGACAGAAGATGTACTACATTACCTTTCTTGTCGCCTGTTAAAATTTTATGTTAGAATTGTTCGACCAATTTTGAATACAACTAATCTTGTCCTATTGCATAGCCCATCACTCATACATAAAATTACGCAATAACATTACAACACATCCTTCTTTCAACAGTAATTTTGCCGGTGGAAGACCAGACAGTGTTGACAGTTGTAGTTATTCTTCGGGATATTGCAAGTTGATGTTTTCATCTTCCGCACGATCACCACCAAACTGTTTCAGCATAGTCTAAAAATTTGCCATGTAACTGATCTACAATTTTCGTGTTAATTCATCTGACTACATCATTTCTCTGAGCTAGGACTGCCCGTGTACTAATTTCTTCTGTTGATAACCCTTTGGGATGAAATTCTTCAATAAGATTTGGACATAATAAGGTCTTCTTTTATTGGGAACTTAAAGTGAGGAAAACGTAAAAATTTATAAGAGCTGAAAGCGCAGGAACTGTGTCTGACAAAAGCTTTCACACCAATGAGAGGTGAGAGGACCATGGGCGTGGGCCATTAACCAGAAATGGATAAGAGGAGGGCAGGACCCCTTCTAACAACTTGGAAAAAATCTTGGCAATAGTCTCATCAAGATTTTCTTTCATAATAGAGATATGTCTTCCCTAAATATCACCAGCATGTCACCTGTTCCACGAGGAACAGATATTCTGGTGCACTGCTACACCCTGATAAAGTCTCTTGCAATCTCATTTCAGATGGTCAAATCACCTGTCACTACTCCTACTGACAGCTTACAGGCAGAGATTGAAACACAAGGAGCCGGCAATAAAAGTGGTATAGTGCTGCACTAAACAAGCACAGTATTAACTACAGGACTGCTTTGATTGTGCAGACTGGGACATATTTTCCAGATCTAAGTGTATAAACAATCACACATCTAAAAAGAGATTTGCTAAAAAAAAAAACACGCATAAATAACTGTGTGCCTTCAATCACGACATTTCCTAATAAGAAACAAAGGATAACCATTGACATCAGGAATTTACAGAAGGCACA
Source organism: Polypterus senegalus (assembly GCF_016835505.1). Taxonomy (NCBI): domain Eukaryota; kingdom Metazoa; phylum Chordata; class Cladistia; order Polypteriformes; family Polypteridae; genus Polypterus; species Polypterus senegalus. The sequence continues at coordinate 267,881,169 of NC_053155.1, forward strand.
CAATAATGCATTTCGAAAAATAAACATGAAAACAGAAAAGAATTTTAAAAAGCAATCAAAATGTCTATACACAAGTAAACTAGAGATGGAAATTAGGAGCTGTAATAATTTGGGCAAACTTTGGCAGGTATTAAAGGTACTTAACAGACTACCAAGGAAAACATAACCCATTATAATCTATTTTCCCTTCCAAACCAACTGAATGCTTTCTAATCCCAATTTGAACATGACAGCAAGCAGCATGTCATGTGATTGCCTGCACTACCTCATGATTCATCCTTTCTATACATGACATAAGGAAGACTTTTAAACAAGTTTATGTTCACAAGGGGGGCGGCACGGTGGCGCAGTGGTAGCACTGCTGGCTCGCAGTTAGGAGACCCGGGTTCGCTTCCCGGGTCCTCCCTGCATGGAGTTTGCATGTTCTCCCCGTGTCTGCGTGGGTTTCCTCCGGGCGCTCCGGTTTCCTCCCACAGTCCAAAGACATGCAGGTTAGGTGGATTGGCGATTCTAAATTGGCCCTAGTGTGTGCTTGGTGTATGGGTGTGTTTGTGTGTGTCCTGCAGTGGGTTGGCACCCTGCCCGGGATTGGTTCCTGCCTTGTGCCCTGTGTTGGCTGGGATTGGCTCCAGCAGACCCCCCGTGACCTGTGTTCAGATTCAGCGGGTTGGAAAATGAATGAATGAATGTTCACAAGGAATCTGGTACAAATGAAATTTCAGGGAGTTTCTTGAAAATTTGTAGCAGTAAAACAGCTGCTATCTGCAGTGACATTTTCAGTGTTTCACTGAAGGAATCTTTTGTTCCCACTTCTTCAAAGGGACAACAATTAGCTCTGTGTCTAAGAAAACAAACGTGGCACTCAACTCCAGTCCTGATAAACTGCTTCAAGATACTAGTGTTAGGACACATTACATAGAATGCTCCAGACAGTCATAATTACCTCTAGCTTCAAATTACCAAAAATAATCCTCACAGTATACCATACCATTTGCACTTCATATCATCCTGGTACATCTGGATAATATAAATTGCAATGCCACAGTCCTGCTTATAGATTACAACAGCATTAAACACCATTGGATCATCAAAGCTGAGCACCACACTCATCAATTGAGATCGTATTGCCAACCCCTGTAATTAGACTTTGAAATTCCTAAACTACAGACCTTAGCATGTATGGCAGGATCAGATCATCTACGTTGATCCTCAATATAGCCACTCCATGGGGTATTATACTGAGCTCCCTTTTTACTTCATATTAACCTCTGCCTGCCTGGCTAGATACCACTCTAATTGCATCATTAAATTTACTGATAATACCGCCATTACATTCCTGATCACCAACTATGACGAGAGGGTGTACAGAGAAGAGGTCTACCTGCTGACTCAGAGGTGTCAGGACAATAATCTCACCATTAATGTAAGCAAAACTAAGGAGTCAGTCAAAGACTTTAGAAAGCAGAAGGCACGCCACACTTCCATCCCCAATGGAGGAGATACTGTTGAAAAGTATGGGTAGAATCTTTGGGAATCTGGTAATTCAATTCAACTTTATTTCTTGAGGCTGCAATATTTCCATCCCACTCTTAGACAGAAATATGTCTATTATATATTTCTGTCTGTCCAGCTACATGAATAAAGCATCACACACACCATCTGCACACATCTCTGAGTCTTTTGGGCTCATTAAATAAAAAAATAAAAATAAAAAAAATCTTCAAATATGTCAGCTTAAAGAGGACATCTCTCTACCACAAAACCAAAATATGGCCTCCAGCTCTACACAAGTAATTATGAATGAAGAAATGTTTTAACGTAGGGGCTAGACACAACTGACCCTTTGTAGCTTATTGGCTTTACCACTATTTACACCATTTAATTAACAGAGATGCATCTCACAGAATCAAAAAATGCTTTTGAAAGTATAACATTAAAATGAGCTTTCAATAAAGACTAGAAAGACTCCCTGAAATTATCACTGGAATTTTTGAAACTAATAAAATTCACAAGCCAAAACAAAGACCTATAATCACTGTAACAAACAAACACAAGAAGACATTTACAGTATGAAAGTCAGTGTGACTGTGGTGGGCTGGCGCCCTGCCCAGGGTTTGTTTCCTGCCTTGCACCCTGTGGTGGCTGGGATTGCTTCCAGCAGACCCCCCGTGACCCTGTAGTTAGGATACAGCGGGTTGGAAAATAGATGGATGGATGGAAGTCAGTATGAATCAGAAACACTAAAGGCCATATAAATTTATCAGTCAGAATTGTTATGGGTATATTTCATTTGAATATAGAAGTATTTTGATCACAAATATTACAAAAGTCCAAAAAACAAATAATCACAAAATTCCTAAACTAACCTCATCAGTCTGGCATGTCTGATGTTTGCTTTATATTTTGACTCATTCGTTCACTTAAATTGCATTGTAAGGCAACATGGTAAAAACGTAAGGATGTGAAAAAAAAACTTAAAAAAGAAAACAAACAGTTTTGAAGGTATAACAGAAAAACACAAGAACTTACCAGTTTCTCCACTTCTTGCTCCCGGAGTCTCTCATCCCTTTGCCTTTGATGGTAATCTCTCAATTCTTCCTTTCCACTTAAAGAACTTATGCTACCTCTTCTTTCTCGAAGCGGACCACTTTGTATCAGCTTAAAATTTTCAGCATTATTTAATTCTAGCTCCCTTCTCCCCAGTGAATACTTTCTCTCCGTTACAAAAATCTGACTTGAACTGTGACCTTGTAGGTTACTTTTATCAAAATCCATGTTACATGTGCTAGTTGATGTTAGGAACATTTTTTTTGCCACACGAGGGCTGGTCGGAACGCTAGATATCACACTGGGATCAGGGTTTCGGTCAAGGGTTGTCCAACTTCTGGGTGGCTTTGCAGAGGTAAATGAGAAAACATCTCCATCTGAAATGCCATTATGGGAGATATCCGTAGCATAAGATCTAGCCTGGTTATCAAGGGATCGCCTTGGAGGCACACTAAAAGTAGATAGCTGGCTTTCATTGGTCTTATACAGTCGTGGGAGGGACCGACTGTAAGCTCCCATACTTTTCAAAGATCCTCCGGAGTATTTCCTTTGTCTAGGGCTATTTTCAAGACAACAGTCATTTGCAGCTCGACTTGATCTTGTCTGTAGAGCCTGAGTCTCCTGGAGGTTTAACCTTCTGGCTAATCGAGGACTTGAAGGCATGCTGGCAGCTCCAGTGTTCATAGAGGAGTGACCATCACCTATACAGCCTCCATTCCACGTAGACAGCTGGGCACCTGCTTGAGTTTTTCTTCCATCTGAATTTGACGAAAAGAAGACATTTTCATGAGACTTATTTCTTGGACTAGCCCGGGAATATGGAAGCAGTTCTGGAGGACTATGTGAAAACTCCATTTCTCTGGTTTGCAGGTCGATGAGATCGGATACTGGTGTAATACGCTGCCTTGGGGATGGAGGCATGCTGCTGGAGATGGATGATGTTATTTTTATTGATAAAGGTGATCTTTCTAATTGTTGGTAGCCCTCTGTGAGAAAAAATTTACCTGTGGAGGAAAGGGACTGATTCAGATTAGGTGATGAAGAGACAGAGTTATAAGAAAGTGGGGCTGAATTAGCATTTGGTGACTGTGAAAGGCCAAAGTATGTATTTGCGTAATCTCCATTAGGTCTCATGTTGCTTTCCACGGTAAGATTTTTCTTGGCAAGTGTCTCCATTATATCCTGCAGGTCATTGTGCATTTTAACAGGTTTTGAGCTTGAACCAGAGCTGTACAAAGAAGGACCAGTGTCATTACTAAACCTCAAAAAATCTGTAATAAAGAAGAAGAAAAAAAAAAATAAGATTTCAACAGCTTTGACAAACAGCACAACATTAATTCATATTTTCAGTACATTGCTCTTAACGGTGTCTTTCAGTTAATCAGATTTTGAAAGCAAGTAACTAAACTCCATGCTCTTCTAATTTTAATATGTGTTCTGTTAATTTAGAAAGTATGTGACACAAAGCAACAGAACTCAAGTTTGCCATAACTTTTTCTGTGACAGATGTCCAAAGTGAACAGCCTTTAGTAAAGGCAGTAACAAAAAATCAGACCTATTAGCACTAGAATAAGATTTAGTTAAAAGACTCAGATAATGAAATGTAGTGACAAATCTGGATGAGGGTTCATCCTTGAAGCACAAATTGTGGTTTAAGAGTTATGTTTGAATAAAGTAATCTGCCATTACCATATTTTACACTTACATGCATAGAACACAGTAGGCTCTTATAACGTTCTTCAAGATGCGACTATGCACATTTAAATGTTCTTCCATTAAATCATGTGTAAAAAGGCACTGGGAATCTGCAGGGTAAGTTGAAGTCATGATTTGATAAGCATTTGAACTACAATCCAAAAATGGGGCAAATTGATCTGGATCTTTATTACCAAATGTGAAAATCAGTTCAACCAGATATATAAAATTGCTATTTCAAGACTCAATAACATTTGATCTGGATCAGTATATGAGAAGAGCACATTTAACTCTTGCTATACTTTACAACAACCTACTTTATTATACCTCCAGTAGGGTACATCCCTAAAAATTGTCTATTGAAAATTTGAATGTCTTCTCTAACCCACAATTCAACCAAATGTTTAGTTTAACATACAATGGTAATTTATTGTAATTCTAAATGGAGTTAAAAAGTGTTTGTATTACTAAATTGCATTGCAACCATGATGACTGTAGTTGAAAGAAGCAGGTGACATCACATAGTCCTCTTCAGGGGATGCCATTCAAGTGTGGTTGGAATGTACCTGTTAGAAAATGTCACGTGATAGGCGAAGTACAGAATCATGTTCAATGCAGAAGCAGCACTGTAATGTAACTTGGTCAAACTGCCTGTAATAAGCAGAAGATGCACTTGGATATCACAGGCAAAGGCATGTCCTGTCATTACAATGATTCCACTTTTGTTTCTGCTGCTTGATACTAATTTCAGAAGAACCTTCAAGTAAACATTTTAACCAGGAGCAGTACAAAGAAAACTTCACATAGGTAGCAAGAATAGTCACTAAGAAATTCTCAGGGATTGCTGTTATTTATCATCAGTACAGAATGACACTGAGCTGTGACTCATTACTTCATTTTACATTCCCAGCTCTTGTGTAATATTTTCCAGGGCAGTGATATAATATTTAAATAAAAGTTTGGCATTTGCTCTGTTCTACACTGCACCTTTGTCCAGCCAATAATAAAAACTGCTTTTTGTATTTAAAACAAAGATTAAATAGAGTCTAGATTACTAAACTCTACAAGGAAAAATGACAAAAATGCTTATGATCTTGTTAAGTATTACCAAGAAAACTCCATGTTATAATATCATATTATCATCTCTTTATATTATCAAAACAAAAAAACCTTATCACTCATTTCTAAAATAGTTTAAAATGTACATAGTTTAATGATATGAAAAAAAGAAATTGACCAAATATTACAGAGCACAAAGGGTAATCAAAGTTATCAGTTTTCTGTATCAAATAAGATTTTGAAGGATACCTTTACCTCCTCCAGCAGTGGAAAATGGTCTTAAAAAAAAAATATATATATATATATATATATATATATATATATATATATATATATATATATATATATATATATATATATATATATATATATATATATATATATATATATATATATAAAATTATGAACATTCTCTGAAGATAAGATATAAAATTTTCATGGCTAACAAATACAAACATTTTAAAGGCCAAGCACAGAGCCCTCTGTGTTGTTTGCAACTGCTATTAATTTAATGTCTTTCATCTTTCTTCCTTTTCTTTTAGATATATCAGGCAACCTGTTAGAGTCATTAGTATAACTGAAAAGACTTTACCTTGTGTTGGACTCAGAGAGGTGATTTGGCTTCGGTGGGGCAGCATGTTCTTTATTCGACTTGCTTCCTCTGGATGATTAAATCTGAAATAGTATGATTTACCCAGGCAAAGTGTGTAACCTATTTAAAAAATTAAAAAAATAAAAAGAAGAAAAAGCATTAAAAAAAAAAAAAAAAACAGTACAAACAGAAGCTAGGCTAAAAAAGTGTGCGTCAAACATCAGGATCAAAGACAATTTTAAAGAAAAAATATAAATCATATTTATTGGAGACTTTTTTTTTGGTTGAACACTTCTGAAAAATGTTTTTTGTTACTCAATTATAAGCATAATTATATGCTGAACAGAAAACTTAAGAGGACAACCCCAAAATAAGCAGGGCCTGAAGGTGGCTACATCAGAGGCTTGGCAGAGCATCACCAAAGAGGATACTCAGCATTTGGTGATGTCTATGAATTTCAGATTTCAATCAGTAATTGAATGCAAGGGACATGCAACAAAGTACTAAATCTGACTGCTTTAATTTACCTACCATTACTATATCCCAAACATTAAGGTGCCCTGAAATGGGGAGACCATGCATAAAAAGTGTAATTTCTACATGGTATGACCGAAATGTATGCAAATACCATTTAAGTCTGCAATAGGCACTCTAATCATGCCTGAATTGTATGATTAATAATTTTAAACTGTGTAGCACAGGGGTAAATTGAGGAAAAATGTGTCTTTGTCTCAAACATTATGAAAGGCACTGTACATTCCTCTGGCATCTAATAATTAAAAAAGAACCAGCAAAGAAATTAATGCTTCTATTTTAAAGTCTACAATTTGCATTTCATACCAAGCAAAGCATATGTGCAAGCAGTTGAAAAAATAAAGCAGTTGGGAGTCAGGTGGTGAAAATAAAACATAATTTGCATCTTTTAAAAGTGTCCTCACTATGAACTGTGGTTGCAATTTTTCCAGGCAGAACCATGGAGTTCAGAATGAAGTCCACATATTTTGAGGATGAGAAACATTTTTAGTGAATACAACTTGCAAGAAAAGAAAGGCTTTTGCCTTAAAACTGCACTGACTGGCAACATTTAAAGCTTGTTATTTGTTATTTTCAAATAATAAATAAAATAACACCTTAAGCTCAGAGGTGAGGAACAAATCAATTTAATTCAATATAATATTTTGCCAAGAACGTTTAGAGTTGTATTTTTGTTATGGAAGATAAGAAGGAAAGTCACATCGGTTGACTAGGACATATCTATATTCTCATATGCATAGTTCTTTGTAATAACAGTCTTTGCCTTCTGTTTATTTCAAAAATACAATTACTGTATCCATCACTATATAAAAGTAGGGAAAAGTGACTCATATTAGCACCACAGAATCAGACAGCTGACATGAGGATTTTTCACAAGTAAAAAAATAAGCTAAAACAATATTAACTTTAGCCCAACAGTATATTGATACACCACCCAGATTTGATTTATGCCTTCCACCAAATACTACTGAGAAAAGCAAGGATCTTCTGGGACCTTGAAAGAGACTGACAAGATTAAGAATGTTGTATGACCAAACTTTAAAGGGATGACCATTCATTAAATTAAAAAAAAAAAAAATGTTGAAATGTCAAATTGAAGTGTCATGTTTATTCAAGAGGTTCTAACTTTAAACTGACTTTGTGTCAACATTTTAAGAAAACCACCTAGTGTGTAACATCGCCTGCACAAGCGTACTCTGCTTGCATTATGGTACAGTTATTGCTGAATATATCCAGATGCAAGGCCTGTACCGACACATTACCGCACTTTTTTGAGTAGTAACTAAGTAGTGGTCATCAAACACTTACTTACTTTTTTGAACTGAAGTATATATTTAAATAAAAAAAATACTTTTGATTCTTAATTTGAAGACTGCACAACACAATAAAAGTAAACACTTTCACATATGGTAACATTTGAAAATATTTATACTGCTGTGCATCATTACCAATGTGTATGGCAATCACAGAGGAAGTCTGCAGCTGTACAAATATACAAATGCAAAGCACTACATTTTTTTTGTGTAAAATCTAAAATCTGCTGTGTGATGAATTTTTAAAAACTCCACAAGGCTGTAGTTCCAGGTCTGCAAGGACCAAATTATAATTTCCACAAAGCTATCTCTTGTTAAATTGTTAAACAGATCTTTTCTTTTCATTAAACTTGACACATTTCTCAGCACTAGTGATTTATAAAGTAGAAGGAACTTAAGATAAATATCGTTTCCTTGTAATGAAATCTATATCCAATAAACCTTTATAGTAACTAGAGATGCATGGCAATTCAAATTGTGCAATAAAGTGCCAAAGGATATGATGAAAAGCAAAACAATGCAATAAAACATGAAAGGATATATGATAAAAAAAGCAATAAAGTGAAACCTAATGTGTGATTTAAACAATAATGGCAAATATTAACAGAAGTCAATACCACTTTCACCAGAAAAAAACAATACTTAGCATAATAGAAAGTCTACTTTTAAAAAATATAATTGTAAATATGACAGAGACCAACACAGATCTAGCAAATCAGTAGGTAAATAGAGGGTAAGTTTACCCAATTGAATATAACCCAATACTTTGTAATGTATACAAACGTTTAAAGAAAATTAATACGTGATTGCAATAACAACATGATTTGCATGGAATTTTATTAAATATAAAAGATGCAACATAAAAACAATAGTAGTCATCATTCCCTAACAACAAACAAACAACTTCAAACTAACACACTCAGACACATTCATCATATCATTATTAATAACTCTTAAAGTTAAGATTTTGATGGCATGCATTTCACATCTTGTAGATAAGTTTTTTTATGAAACATAGTAGTTCTGTTCTTCATTGACTTATGCTGCATAAACAACAAGAGAGTGAACAGAGGGTGGGTAAGACAGGAAGAACTGGAAAAGATCTTAATGACTTAATAGTCCAGTGCGGAAGAGTACAGTGAAACTAACAAATAAATTTGAATACAACACTATCCTGCTGCTCCCTGTTCTTTGATAACCATAGCAAACTATGATAGAAAAAGTCAAAACACTTCAATAATGAACCTGTACAAAAATAGTCTTTGCTTCTATGGCAAAGTGCTCAAAGACGCTGTCAAATACATGTTTTATAGGGGCCACCTTCAGGGCTCCTCAAGTTTCAACAATACCACCCCAAACAGAAGGGGGGCCCTGTTATTTACTGCCTTTTTCTTTTCACCCACAGTTCCAAGGCAAACTCAAAAGACGTCCAGTGACACAGTTCTGCTTCCTCCCACCAGCTCTGACCCTCTGCCCTTACAACCAGCAGCTCAACCAGAAGTTGGAGTTCAACTTGGAACCAACCTTGTTGGAAGTCAGAGCACTCCGGGCAACCTGAAGGCCGCTATATTTTAATTTTGCACCCTTGTGTGCCTTTTCTTTGAAAACTTTTGCCAATGTTAAATGAGGCATTCCATTTGGAACCCCAACCCTTTTCGGTGTTTAAAGTTTGTTCCTTTTAAATCCTCCACAATTCTTTGAGTGGATTCATTACTGATGTATCTGTACACACATGGCTGTGAACGCAACTGTCTCAAAAGCCACTATCTCAAAAGAATACTCTGGTTGTAGAAAACATGTAGCAATCGGGCTACAATGGTTTTGTAGGGCAGTACTGGAATTCTTATGTATTGGACATTTCTCAAAAAAAAAAAATTCAAACCTCTGCGTCATGAGTGAAAAATAATTTAACAGCTGTACAAAATAGTATTTGAGAGTGCGGTAAATTAAAAGCTACCCTATCTTAACAGGCAGGTTACAGTTATGGTGAATACATAATCATAATATTACCAGTCAGCCTCAAAAACACAAATTTTGTTCCCAGAAATAAAAGGACTAGCTTAATATAATTACAAGCTTCAATGACATTGGGTTAATCTTTGAATATATATCAATAATTCCTGTTTACTGTAACCTAGTCTATGTACAAAAAGAACACAATATCCAATCAATGTACGATGTGTTTCCAGCGACTCAAGTTTTAAAGTACACCCATTTGGGAGAGGTTTATAATTTTGAATTAAATCAGCCTTTAGCAACGCATTCAAAGCCTAGGGTTGCAGTGCTGTTGCCATATTGATTGTTTATTTTGTAGAATTAGTGTCTGCTATGCTACACCAGTTTATTGATAACAATAACAATAATAATACTAGTTGTTGTTGGATTATTATTTATGGTTTAGCCTAAAGGTTTTTGCTTCCCAATGTTTATAAAAAGTCTGCGCCCATGTATATACAAATACAGCATACATGAATCCTGAGGTGATAACTGAACACACTACCACAGATTATAAACACAAGTTCACCCCATGTAAAAAAAAGAAAAATTTAAACGACACAAGCCCTTATTCACTTCTATTATTTGTACTTTAATGCTTTACATTTCCTTACCCTGTAAACTCTTGGTTTGCAGCTGCTTATTTTAGAAAACTCCAGGAACACACTCATTTTGCAATTATTTCCTTATTCAGAAGATAACAGAAAATTGTTCTGAATGTTCACATGGAGTTGTAAAAATAACCAAACAGACCACAGAAAACTTTCTGGGCTGAATCAAAATGCAATTCTACTTAAGTACCAGAAAACAAATACTTTGGTAATGCCTCCAAAAACAAATATATACACACAATAATTAAAAAAAAAAAAACAAAAACAAATACATTTACTAAAAAAATTTTAGAGACAGATTAGTTCTCAGAATATATCTCACTTATTTTGAATTATTTGTAATCTTAAGGAGAAATGAGTAACTAGTAAAAAATAAAAGAATTCTGATTATCTGCCATTTCAAACCTCTTGATTTCTAACCTGTATAAATAATAAATCAGTTTCATTGAACAAATTAAAAGTGCTCCTCTATATCAATGCCATTGCTTATTACATTTTAAAAAATAATTCAACAGTTGTATATAATATTAAGGTACTAGCCAAACAAAATATAATACTCATGAATAAGTGTTTTTCTCCATACCATTGTCATTACTGGATTCTCCAAATCCCAGAAGTTAATGCAGGAATACAGACAGTGCACATTCAAGTGTGCTTTCTTATGTGGTTCTGCTATATCGCATTTGAATAAATAATACATTCATTAAGTTAACTTTTGCCCTGGGCTAGTAAACTACTCCCATTGAAAGTGGAGTCAGAAAATGGATGAAAGAATGAATGGGTAGACAGGTATTTAAAAATGGTCCTGTAAGAGAGGGAAAATGTTTGCAAAACCATATCCCACAATAAACTTGTATCCTCCAAAAATACAAGGCACCAATTTACTCTACATTTTCATTCAAAAATTATAACTTTACTAGGAATGCAGCAGTTTGGGGCTTGCATCCAATTTGCTCGGTCACTCCTGCTCTCTCTGTGTCCGTGTCACAATTATATGTTTTTTGGATTCCAAAGAAGGCCTAGCTACTCCGCAGCGATGAAGGAACAGCTTTGATTATAACCATGCTCCTAAACTGGACTAATTTGTCTGTTTAAATTGTTGTTTAAATCAATTTTTTCCCCCAGGTTCAGGGAGTTCTGAATGAGCTCACAATTTGGACCTTTGAAGAACCAGACACAGATTGTGTTCTCTGTCAAAACAATTTTAAAATGGAGAGGTTACATTCCTATAACCCAAAAAGGCAGCATACAACAAATCCTGCAAAGAGGCTGGATATTCATCACCACCAACAACTGAGCGTTCTCAATTCCAAATGTCTACAGCTTGCAAAAATAGTAGCAAACTACTAAAACGCTACAGCTGGCAGTAAGTAAAATATCAGGTTTTATATTCCTGGTCAATTCTAAATTCACAGATCAAGTCTGGAAACAAAACTAGCAATAAAATAAATTTAAAATCCAAGAATTATCTTCTGGTTAAAGGGTCATTGAAAATAAAACCTGTCAAAATTACGGCTCTGCATCAACCAGGCCGAGTAGCCCTGCCCCAATTAATCCTCATATCGGCTTGACTTCTGTTATTTCTGAGACACTTTGCTTAACCTGCTTAAACTCTGCACCCATTTTTGTCTGCGTACATTTTTTTTTTTTCCTCCTTGAGAAAAGGTCTTTTTTTTGGCAACTACAGCTGTGAATGTTTCTGCAGATGTAAATTAGCATCTGCAACATAGAACCCTGGTTTCTCCACAGCCTGAACGAATAACTGTACCACAAAACCAATCAATCAATGGCATAAGGTGACCTATTCCCAAAACTGCAAGAATAAACACAGACCACTTTTAGTCATATGGTAACTGGAAAATGTAGATTTGCCAGTCTACCTGCAATAAGCTGCATGTCTGTGGGGCATGGTGTGGAAACCAAAGCACCTGGAGATAATGAATAAAAACACACGTGAAGTCCACAGAGACTGAGACCTGGCTTAGATTTTTAATTTAAGTCTTACAAGTTTTGAAACATCAGAATGAGCCACTACAGTATTAGGTCACCCCCAAAATGAAATTTGTTATCATTTGGGAGAAATTTATTGCCAATTTTTCCTCTCTCTCTTTGAAGTGTGCCTCAATGGACTGGAGTTCAAATACATGCAGGAGCTGTTTTGTGAATGAGTGAAGGAGCAAGTATTAGGATTCCTATGGTATTATTAATGCGTGTAATTTTCTGTCCACAAGGTTAATTACAAAAAAAAAGTTACAAAAACTTTGACTTTAAACAGGGGCACTAAACTGGTTTAACTGACAGGGGAATCCAAAACAGAAACTAGAATAAGAAAGTATAGCATCATTGCAGAGGAATGTAAAAAGGCACCATCTGAAACATGTTAATCTGACATTTCCTGGCACGTCGACCGCACATGCCAGCAGTCAATGGTTTTGTAGGGTAGGAAATCAAGTATCAGTATCTTGTCTTTCTCAAGAGATGGCAAAACACAGGATGTTTCCAAGAACAATCAATTAGAGACAAGACAGGCGCTATATAGTATGCAAACCTCTATATGTTTTGCTGCTTAAACTCATCTCTGCAGTGAGATTTTCACCTTTTTAAGTTACCTTTACAAATCAATGTAATTAATGTAAATCTATTCATATAAAACTAATATAAAACATTTAGCTGAAGATTTTCAGCGATAGAGTCCAAGAATAAAATTGATCTGACCTAACCTTTTATTAAAAAAAGACAACAATATCAAGAAATGTTTTTAATTTAAACTGCCTTTAACCATTGCATCTTTAGGTTCTGAGAAAATCAGATGAAACTGAAATAAATTAAACAAATTACGTAATAAGTACGAACTGCATGACTTTAAATTCCCTGGCTGTAATAAATGATGAAAAATTTAAACATATCTATTTTTTTTGTATTATTAGAATCTTATGATTAGAAAAGCCCAATAACATTTCTTTTAATTTTATATTAAAGGTCACACTGATTAATTTGTAACATGACAATACACACTCATGCAGAAAATGCACTGAGTAACCATGATTCAATCAGTTAAAAAAGAAAAAACAAACTTGTATCTATTACAACTTCAATAAATTAAAATATGGTAAAGGTTAATTCTACACTACAGAATAAGAGGAAAACCAGAGGCCTTGTGCCAGCATGCTGCCCGTGTAAAAATGGTAGAATCTGTATATTTTTGTGCTTCAACATGAAAATAAGCAACGCTTAAGCTGAAAAAAGTTTCAGTTTGTATAAATGAAAATGATTTTCTTTCTAAATCTATCAAGACTCTAAGAGAAAGGTTACAATATTCTTTTGTAAATGTTATGCCACTTTATTTTCTCATGTCACTGTCATGCTATGTGACTGAAGAAGTGAAAGGTGTGAGAGGTTTATAAGTTACCACATTGTGAATGTGAAACAATATGAATAGGAAGCTAGTTTGAGCAGTATCTCACCATGTGCAATTTGTGAATGTTCAGTAAATAGTTGTGTTTGTACCCCACTGGAATTCTGAAAGACAAACACAAGATACTGGTGTTTAGAGACAATGTGTTTAATTAAACTTGACAACAAATTTGCAGACATTTATGCGGAATTATATTCTTTTTAAAAAGCTATCTAAACTGCTTTAAATACTATATTCTTTGTCAAATAAAAATAGTTGATCACTGTGCCTTTTTATTCTGGGACAATACAGAATTAAATCCCCAAGAAATGCCATCATTAATGCAGATGTAGGGTATCTCACTGGGAACTCTTAATGACCCAATAGCCTTGACTGTTTCTACAGTTTCAAAAAAAGGTTTTCTTCAGTCATTTTTAAAACATAACTGCCCAAAGACACATGAACCTTGGTCCTTGAAACTAGGCCAATAATTCAAACAGATGGTAGGATTCTGATACTAGTAGTGTTGCCTTCATAGCAATATTACACCATATACTCTGCTTAATTCCTGCAAGCAGCATTTTATTTGACTAAAATGAGTTTGATACTCAATTGCACATTAACAGATCTTGATGTTTAGATGCCTGTTCTCATGTAACAATGCAAGATTACGCTTGGTAAGCACTGATGGCACTCCCTTGTTAGGAAGCAAAAAAAATGTACATATAGTTGCCTAGAAGTGGAGACAAAACGATGATATGTTGACTTCATTCATCAAAAAAAAGGACAACCTAACTTCTCCTCAGGCTTGCAATATGATCGTAATTGCAGCTTTAAAGAGACATGGGGCCTCATGTATAACATCATGCGTAGAATTCATACTAAAACATGGTGTATAGACAGAACGGGAACTGTGCATATGCACAAAAAATCCAGATGTGTACGCCAAGTTGCACACACTTCCCCTTTATAAATCCCAATGAACGTGAAATTTTACGCATGTGCATGTGCCTACAGCCCTAACCCAACAGATTTGAATATGAAAATTAATATAAATAGCCTTCTCTGTTCAGTGATTTGTTAAAGACAATGGCAAAAGCACGTGGGAAAAAAAAAAAAAAAAAAAGATTTCAGCAAATGCAAAGTCGAGGCAAGGAAAAACGTACTATTTGTTGGCTTAAACAATGGTATAAACAGCAAAAGGAAATTGGAGTGATACAGCGTGGCAGAAACACTCAAAAGTTCAAGTCCAGAAGGTTGCACAGCGCCCGAAATAAGACAATGAAGTGGTCAGATGTCAAAGTCAACGTGAAAAGGCGAGTCGCAGCTTACCGTCTGTTTATTCTGTTTCAGACAATATTACAAAAGCTGCCCCCTACCCCCTATGTGCCGAGCAACTCTAAGCAGTGAAGATGCTGCTGTGCCCAGCACATCTTCGGGTGCTGGCTGCACACACATTTCTGCCTTGGAAACCTATGGGCAACCATCTGGCTGTGCGTGGACGAATGCTGTTTTGGAGTCGCAAAACGCAATAGTGGATGCTGTAAGAAATGTGGCCAATGAACTAAGGAATATAAGGGCTATATTATGTGCTATTGACCACAAATTAAATGAATTAGTGAAAAAAATAAATGATGCATCCGATTACCTGTTGTTACATTCTGTAAATTTTACATCAGGCACGGGCAAGCTACAATTGTGTGCCACATTATGCAGCATGCTACATCCTTTCACAATGTGACACACTGTCTGTGGACTATGGAGCAACACATTAATAGACTGGAAATACTTTCTATTTAAATAAGAAAATTCATTATAGTGTAGTTTGGCGCCAAGCACCACAACTGACAGATTCTCTGCTCTTTACATGGCTCTTTCAGGTGACTTGCTATCCTTAAAAGAACAGTTTGCCTTTTGCCACAATAGTTGGAAAAGTATCTGTAACTGTGCAGAGATGCCATTTTTATAGGTTCTCCTGCTACAGATGATGTAATGCCTACTCATTTTTTTGGCGATTCATCCCTGGCTGATGTAATTTGTTCAGAACCGTTGCAATAGCAATGTGCATGCAGTTGACCACTCCGATTACATTTGGAAAAACAGACGCTGCTATGAATTGCGCTTTAAAGTTTGCCTGTTCAACCACAGTGTATAGAAATCCTATCTATCTGGATGACAAGTGGATAATACCATCCTATACAGCTGGTATGGCGCAACTCAGTGATGTTTGCGAAATACCCGATCAGTCAGCAAGGTCACACTGATCCTGTGGCTAAAAACCCGAGTGTGGACAGAACTTGCACAGGAGCAAGTAAAGCACAATTCCTCATAATATGCCTTTGCAAAGCTGGCGCTAGTTTAGCACAACGCTCCAAGAGGATAGCTTTTGGAAATTGAAATTGAATTCGAAGTCAGTTATCATCATCTATAAATAGCACTCTCTCTTCTGATTCTTGCTTTTGCAATGTCTTCTAACAATGCTAAAGCAGCTATAGCAACTGGAATAGTTTGGCCATTCCATGCACAATTATATTATTACAGAATATTGCAAATAAGTGAATTACATTTTTAAATGATATGCAATTAATTTTTGGTGTATTTGATAAATCTTGCATCATTAATGTGAATCTAAATAAGAAAGGGACACACACAGAAACAGCAGCAGTGCTTCGACACTGGGTGCTGCCTGTTTGCAAAACCAAGATAAACTTGTGAGACTGTGGTGAAAATGTGCGTGGTTTAAGCCAAGTTTAGTTTTTACACATCTTGAAGTGTGCGTGGAAATGGCGGTACGCAACATTTTTGTACATACACACCATTTATACATGAGGCCGTAGTCTGTTCCAAATTATGCACTTGCACTGAGCTGTGCATCTAACAACAGATAAAGACAAATAAGAAGAGAGAGAGAAGGCATGTGTGTTACCTGTCGCATTTTGACAAGCACATCGTAAGCTATGAGACATCAAGCACACAGACATGTATGAAAACAGTAATATAAGTATGTAATCAACATTATAGAAAGACAACAAGAATCCTCTGTTCTCCTCTGCCATCTGTCTGTTTATCTAAGAGTGATCCAGCAGAAGACAGACTGAGGTGTCTGAAATGTGCTGCAGGCATGCAGCAGCAGAGAACCCACCACTGCAGCTAGAGTTTTTGGGTTTATTAAAAACACAAGGATTACTAAACTTCAGAATTTCTAAATGCATTTTCAAGATCAGCTATGTGCACAGTAATTTAAAGTTTCTAAGTGTGGATGCACCAATACAGTTCTGAGATAGTATTTTTTTTTTTTGCCTCCACTTGGTATTTGCTGAAATTCTAGTTCCCCCCGTGCTTTTCCCATTGTCCTTTCACAGGACACTGAGCTTAAGGGCTATTTATATTGATTTGCATATCCAAAGAGGGGTAATTCAGGGAGGAATTGGGGTGGGGCAACAGGCGCGTGCAGGAGCGTTACTTTTCACGCTAACCGGGATTTATGTAGTGGAAAAACGTGGAAGTTGGCGAACGCACAGATTTATGCATCTGGACTTTTCTGTGTGCAAGTACATTTCGGCTTTTGTGCTTATGTCATGTTATAGTGTGAATTCTATGCACACCGTTATGCATGAGGCCCCAGATCATAATATTGGCTAAACGCTCAAATGGTGACAGCATCAAATGTACATGCAATGTTATAAAATATGTTGGCACTGAGTAGCTATAAAGGGAAAATTAAATTCTGATGACATGTGGGCAGACAGAAGAACTTCTGCAGGTGGCTTTGAGGGCATGACTGTGCACAACAGCTTTCAAGTATGAGAAGGAACAACCTGGATGGGGTCTTCATACACTGCAGGATCATTTATATAAGGTAAATGTTTTAACTTGTAGGGAAAACAAGTATGGAATAATTACATGCCACTTCTAATTTGAAATCAATTATTCATCACAAACATATGGGTACAGATAAAGGTGGTTGAGAATAAATTTTTGTTAGGAAGTACTGCTTCACACAGAAAACAAAACATAAAAAGAAAAAAAAAAAGTTACCAAATCACAACGTGACAATATTTAGGAAATTTCCTTTCAGGACTGAAATAACTTTTGTCCTCAAAGGTTTTCTTAAGTACAGACTCCTTTCATTACATATTCACATACACAAGCAATTTAGGGACTCTTAATTGGCATGACTACATGTCTGAAAGCAAAGAAGGAAATGAGAGGTCCCAGGAGAAATAATCACACAAAGACCACAGGAAAAACATGCCAATTATACACAAAATACAGGACAGTCTGAAATCAAACCTGGGACTGAAATGCACTGGTACTGTTCAGAATCATATCTATATGAATGAAAGAAAAATCCCACATTTACACTAATATACATAATAGTGATTTAAACAAATTCAGCTGTCAGTAAGTACGGAAATAAAAAAATCAGTCAATTAACCGATCTGGGACTATTATAAAACGTAGTAAAGGAATATAAATGGAGATACAGTAATCCCTCGCTATATCGCGCTTCGACTTTCACAGCTTCACTCTATCGCGGATTTTAAATGTAAGCATATCTAAATATATATCACAGATTTTTTGCTGGTTCGTGGATTTCTGCGGACAGTGGGTGTTTTAATTTATGGTACATGCTTCCTCAGTTTGTTTGCCCAGTTGATTTCATACAAGGGACGCTATTGGCGGATGGCTTAGAAGCTACCCAATCAGAGCATGTATTACATATTAACGAAAACTCCTCAATGATATAAGATATGCTTCCCGCGCGGTGCTTGATTGTTTGCTTTTCTCTCACTCTCTCTGACATTCTCTGCACCTGACGGAGGGGGTGTGAGCAGAGGGGCTGTTTGCACAGAGGCTGTTTGCTTAGAAGATACGGACGCTCCTCTAAAACATGCTGCTTTATCGCTGTGCTTCGGCATACTTAAAAGCCCAAAAGCACGTATTGATTTTTTGATTGTTTGCTTTTCTGTCGTGTGCTCTCTCTCTCTCTGACATTCTCTGCTTCTGACACGCATTCTTTGAAGAGGAAGATATGTTTGCATTCTTTTAATTGTGAGAAAGAACTGTCATCTCTGTCTTGTCATGGAGCACAGTTTAAACTTTTGACTAAAGGGTGTTATTTCATGTCTAGCGGGCTCTAATAATGTTAACAGTGTGTGAGAGTTTAAGGGCTTAAAATATATAAAAATAACCATAAAATATATGGTTTCTACTTCACGGATTTTCATCTATCGCGGGGGGTTCTGGAACACAACCCCCGCGATCGAGGAGGGATTACTGTAATATATATCAAAATGACAAGAATGTGCAAATGTCATAGAAGCATTCACTGAACTGTGATTTAAAATTCTTACCCTGGAGTTTTAATGTTTCAGTCCAAACCACTGTGCCACCAAGTTGCCCAATGCAACTCACAAAACTCCTAGTAATTTTGTCTATACATTTTTTAGACATGACTTATCTAAACATTTCTTTCCTCACAATCCACTTAGCTTTAGTTAAACTGTACACATTTCTTAGAAATGCAGTTGTGCACAGCAGAGGAACAGATATTAGATTTGGCATTAAGAAAAGGTTTGTTTGTGATCAATTTGTAATGTACAACAAAAATTTCTGTGCACTGTTAAAAATGTAACCAGTATAGTGAACATGGATTCTAGCAGTTTCTCTGATAAACTCAAACAAAATATGCATTACTAAAAACAAGGATCAAACTGAGCTAAGGTTCTTCTACTATTTCAAACACATTATAACTATCACCGCATAAAACATCTAATGTGATTAAAAAAACTGCCCCCCTTAGTTTCCCCAACAAGCATATTCATAACATTCTCTTTAATGTGAAGAATGTGGTAAGACACCAAGTGAAAAGACAAATTAAATTGTTTATTATACACACACACACACACACACACAAACACTGCATGTATTTTATATACATCTTTTACAGTAAGCAGCACACCATGCTGCTTTAGAAAATGCACAGATATATAAAAACCAAGCAAAACAAGGTTACAAGAAATAAATGTAGTGCCCTGTCAGTCGAGTGTATTGGTGAACTTCAAAAAAGATGGCGCAACCAACATTTCAACTTTGAAGGTCAGATAATTTAAAATAATGAAAAACAAAATGCAGAACAACCATGGGACAGCGACCCCACCATCTTTCAAAACTCTGTGTTTCTACTGTACAACTGTAAATCGTGGCTTCAAAAGAACTCAAAGTAATTGTTCTACTAAAACAGAGGAACTAACTATTGCTGCAGTTAATCACTATATACAAAGTATACAGACTCCTTCCTTTTCTGTACACTTTATAGTGTTTGCAGATATAATTTTACATTGATAAATTATTTTACATTGATAAATTTACTAGGCAGGCAGTGGTTAAGGCTTTGGACTTCAAATCCTGAGGTTGTACATTCAAATCCACTACAGACACTGATTTGCCTGTGCACCAATTCATGAATGTTGTATGTCAGCGTTTCTCAACCTTTAAGTATTTGCGACCCAAGCTTTCATAACAGTTTTAATCACGCCCCCCCAAACGTTTTTTTGAAAGGAGCCCACTAATACCAATTTGTTCTTTTTTAATTAATGATATATCATAGATGCATATTTTATTATACCTACTTAACTTTTATCAACATTTATCTAACTCTATATTTATTTTTCTAGTATCAGAATGTAGTTTAAGTTAATTTGTTTTGGTTTCAATAGATGTATTTTTCATATTTTCGATTTTTGTTTTATTTTTCACATCTTCGCGCCCCCCTAGGGGCCAGCCCCACAGATTGAGAACCACTGTTGTAAGTCATAATGGATAAAGACGTTAGCCAAATAAGTAAATGTGAAAAGAGGGGTTTTCTCCATCAATCTACAATCAATAACCCATAAAGACAAAGTCAAAATATGTTTTCAGAAAGGTTTTCAAAGTACAGTCGACCCTTGACATAAAACCGGCCTGACATGCGAACAACTTGATTTCCGACTAAAATTTGTTTTGATTTACGACCAACATCTTGCGTTACGACCCAAATGCGGTCACGTGTATCCGCTTGTGTGATTGTAAACAAACAGCGGAGAGCGTTCATAAGCATCAGTCAGAGCCCAGATAGATAGATAGATAGATACATATGTTTGTGGACGTAATTTCGGTCAGTGCAGTGATTTATCTATATATCTATATATCTATCTATATCTATATCTATATCTATATATATAATTCAAAAAGACCATGGCAAGCAAGACACATAATTGCTAAGGAAGGAAGAGAAGGTAATGAAGGTAAAGAAAGCGATTGTTAAGGGATGTTAGCTTGCGGGCTGGCGCAGCACATGATGATGTCATCAGGCTGAATCAGCACCGGCTTGCTTTGGAGTGTATTATTACAGCAGTTCACAACATGGCCAGCTTTGAACCGAGTGCTCGACTACTGTCATTATTAACTTGAGAAACAGAGATCACAATCGAAACGAAGAAGGAAATTGTGAGGAAATATGAGAGTGGCGTTCGTGACCGATCTCGCCAATATGTACAGCATGTCAAAAATCCACCATCTCGACAATTTTACAAAGAAAAGATTTGCATAAGGAGGCTCCTTCTAAACAATAACCACCTTCCGTTTCATTCTCCTCCCTTCCTGCAGCCCAAAGATGTCAAATTAAATGGTGAGTACAGTATGAAATTGTTGTTTCTGGTAGGCTAGGCACTTTTTATAACTTTTTGGTTAGTACATTAGAAACATTATTGGTGTTTTGGTAAATTATGTGCATTATACAACCCTTTATTATGAAAAGGTTAAGTAAGTGTTGCTGTGGGAGGTTCGGAGCGCATTAAGGGTATTTCCATTATTTCTTATGGGAAAAATAGTCTTGACTTACAACCAACTTGAGTTACAACCAGCCCTCGCGAAGAATTGAGTTCGTAAGTCAAGGGTCCACTGTAATTAAAAATAAAAAAACAAAAATATCTCATGGATATAAGTTTTTAGTCCCTTAGTTCAGTGCTTTATATAAGCCCCTCTGGCAGCAATAACAGCTCCGAGTCTCTTTGGGTAAGTTTCTTCAAGCTGTCAAGTCAAGTTGTGGGGCATGCACTAGTAGAGCGTGTTGCCGCACTCAGTACACAATGAAACAGCTCAGAATCCCGGTTGGCAACCCCCCAAGCAGACAATCACAGCTTCTTAAAGCTTTGCAAACATGAATTAGGACAATTTATCCCATTCTTCTTTACAGATCTTCTCAGGCTCCATTAGAATAGATGAGGCGTGTGTGCAAACTGCCATTTTCAAGTTTCTCCACAGATGTTCTAGTTTAGACTTGGACCACTCAACAATAGTCAAAGATTTGCCCAAACCCCGAACAGTTCAATATTTGCCACATCAGACAAGGATTACATAATATACCGGTACCAAAAAAAAACAGGGATTTTCAGCACTGAAAGTAAAGGTAAGCTTTCCACTTAAACCACCTAGCCACACCTTTAGTGGAGGAGATGGTGAAAACGTGCTTAGACATGCTGGATGAGTTCTGGATTTACCCGAAACCACATGCTTCGACGTAATCATGACTTCATGAATGCATCAGCACTTACTGGATTATTGCTTCGATGCACATTGTATAATATCATGAGAGAAGCAGTGCACAGTTGTGCAGCACACAGTTGTGCAGCACACAGTTGTGCAGCACACAGTTGTGCAGCACACAGTTGTGCAGCACATTAGGGAGGCTAGAGTAAGACGGGGAGGGGAGTAATGCTTTTGAATGGTTTTCGTACCGGTACTGAGATCCAAAATTTAGACTCAATACTGAAGTAACAATGTTGGTATTGATCCAACACTAAATCAGATGAGAGAATCTTTTAAATGCCATTAGATAAACTCTAAAGGCTGCCATATAAAAGTTTAAGTCTGCTGAAAAGTTCCCTCTTTCATATATCAGCAGAGGACATGGTCTGTTTGAGCTACCATGGGGATCTTGGTCATTTACCTGAACGAGACCCTTCTTGCCTGGTGGTTCCAAGGTTTTTCATTTCACAATTGTTAAGGCCTCCATGATTCAAACACCCAAAGCTTTAGAAATGGTTTGATACCCTTGTCTTAATCTGTGCATCACCATAATTTGATCGGTCTACAAAGAGAGTTTCTTGGACCTAATGGCTTGATTTTTGTCCTGATAAGCAGTTCAAATTGTGGGATTCTTACATACACAGGTTTGTGCATTTCTAAACTATGTCCAAACAATTATATTTGTTACATGTGGACTCTAATTAAGTTATACAGTAAATAGGAGTCAATTTTAACTTGTGCATCCCATGACACTAAGCAGTGAGTTGTATCAAAAAAAAAAACAAACTTTGTACTCATTTTTTTTTTTTTTTGCACTTGGACAACCATGTACTACCATGCTAGGATTAAGAGGATTTTCCCCAATGTTGAAAGAAATCGATGGCATCCTTTTCACACATCGGAGTATTTAGTTAAAACTGGAATTTTTTGTTTTTATTTTATTTTTTTTAAAAACCACACACTGGCCTACTTACATATTATTTTCAGGGCATTATCATATCACCTAGTAGCACTGTAACATTGTAATTCATTCTGACATATCACCTCCAGAAACAAGACTTGACTGCCAGAGTAGACACTACTTATGTGGGGGTCTACACATGCTTTTTAAGTCCATGTTAGTTTTATTTGCTTGTAAGTACAGTCATCCCTCACCTATCGCAGAGATTACGTTCCAGAACCTCCCCGCAAAAGGTGAGAATCCGCGAAGTAAAAACCATATGTTTATATGGTTATTTTTATATATTTTAAGCCCTTATATAAACTCTCTCACACTCTTATAAACATTTCCCGCAGTTATACAGCATAAATCCTTTGTATTCTCTTAGATACATAATTTCAACCAATCTTACTTAATACTGTATGTAAACACACTGTTTATATACAGTAAAACCTAAATATTATATATAAGTTATCGAGCGTCTCTGATATCACATATGTTACATGTTATGTTACAACCATTACGATAGACAGGGCACCAGCAATAAATACGTACAATGCAAGAAAAATTGTATACAGTAAAATGTGTGTACAGTGACACTAAATGTACATACGTAGAAAATTAATTACGGTTACTCACCAACAATGTCACGACGACTTGTCTGATAATGATGAGTTTAATTTTACTGCACAACAAAGGACAGCGTTACAGCTCTTCTAAAGGAGCCACTTCGGGCGACTGTGTAGCACCGTCATTGTTCTTCTTATGACAGTTTTCAATCCAACTCCCTAAAGCAGATTCCATCTGGACTACCACCTTATTACGTCCACTTACAACTCGTTTTGTGCCCTGGTTAAAGGACACTGTGGCCATAGATCTAATATTCTTTTCCTCCTTTTTAAATAAAAAGAATTGTGGGCTCATTGATGTCATAATTGCATCCTACAGCGGTGTAGTTGTTCCCTTCCTTCAACATTTCCAAAACTTTTACCTTTTCAGCAATGTAGCATCTTCCATTGGCGCTTGGGCACAGCCCCTGAAGCAGTAGCAGGAACAGATCGTTTTGGAGCCGTAACGAAGGGCTTGACTATGCACAAAGATAAACACAAAAGAGCACAAAAGTTAACTCTTTACATGCCGAAACACATTGATGCTGAATGAGCGAGATGAGACTTCCTGGTTAATGCAGCGGAATCGAATTCGGCGCTCCGTCGCTGAGCCAATCAGCACACATAAACTTAACTGCATGCTCTGACTGGGTAGCTTCTCAGCCATCCGCCAATAGCGTCCCTTGTATGAAATCAACTGGGCAAACCAAATGAGGAAGCATGTACCAGGAGTAAAAAGACCAATTGTCCAAGCAGAAACCCACAAAGCAGCGAAAAATCTGCGTTATATATTTAGATATGCTTACATTTAAAATCCGCGATAGAGTGAAGCCGCGAAAGTCGAAGCTCGATATAGAGAGGGATTACTATACTTCAATTTTCCCCAATATGCCAAAGATGTGCATGTCAGGTTACATGACAAGTGTAACAAATTTCCCTCTGGGGTAATGAAGCTGAGACCCAGGTCAACAATGGCTGCCACCACTACTGACAGCCAACAGGGTGCTGGTGGAAATTGAGCTAATGTTGGGTGGAGAAAAAGAGTGGGGAGGCATGTTCAGAGGCAGTAGGAGAGAAGGAAGGTTAGGAGAGTGGAAGGGAGGGTAGGAACTTTGAATGTTGGCAGTGTGACTGCTAAAGGGGGAGACTTAGCCAAAACAATGGAGAGAAGGAAGGTTGATACATGCAATAGACCAGAGGTGGGTTCAAATTGTTCTAATATGGTGTAGATGGGAGGAAAAATGGGGCAGGGCTATACTGAAGGAACAGTATGTCAAGAGTGTTTTTGAGGTGAAAAGAGTGTTGAACTGAGAGTTGATTATGAAACTGGAAATTGAAGGTGTGATGATGATTGTTATTAGTGCTTATGCTCCACAAGTTGTGTGTGCAATGGACGAGAAAGACGATTTCTGGAGTAACTTGGAAGAAGTGATGGAGGGTGTACCCAAGGGAGAGAGAGTGATGATTGAAGCAGATTTCAATGGACATGTTGGTGCAGGAAACAGAGGGAATGAGGAGGTGATGGGTAGGTATGGTGTCAAGAAGAGGAATAAAGAAAGTCAGAAGGTAGTGGATTTTGCAAAAAGGACAGACATTGCCACGGTGAATACAAATTTCAAGAAGTGGGAGGAACACAGGGTGACATACAACAGCGGAGGAAGATGCACATAGGTAGATGATATCCTATGCAGGAGGGAGTCTGAATGAGACTGTAGATCAGAAAGTGGTGGCATGGGAAAGCGTTGTTAGGCAGCATAGGATGGTGCTCCATAGGATGACATTGGAGATCAAAAAGAGGAGAGTGAGGACAGAGCCAAGGATCAAATGGTGAAAGTTGAAAAAGAAAGACTGTAAAGTTGAGTTCAAGGAGGAGGTAAGACAAGGCACTAGGTGGAAGTGAAGAGTTACCAGATAGCTGGGAAACTACAGCAGAAGTAGTAAGGGAGACAGCTAGAAGGGTGCTTGGTGTGACATCTGGACAGAAGAAGGAAAACAAGGAAACCTGGTGGTGGAATGGGGAAGTACAGGAGGGTATACAGGGGAAGACATTGGCTAGCCAGAGGGACCAATTTGGGATGAGGAGCAGCAGGTTAGGGTGATAAAAGATAATGATGAAAACATATTCACAAGTGAGGAGAGTGGGTTGAGCAGATGGAATAAGTACTTTGACAGGTTGATAAATGAAGAAAATGAGAGCGAAAGAAAGTCTGATGATGTGGAGTGAACCAGGAATTGCAATGGATTAGCAAGAAGGAAGTTAGGATAGCTAGAACGAGGATGAAGAATGGGAAGGCTGTTGGTCCAAATGACATGCTTGCAGAAGAATAGAGATGTTTAGGAGAGATGGCCGTTGAGTTTTTAACCAGATTGTTTAATGCAATCTTGGAAAGTGAGAGGATGCCTGAGGAGTGGAGAAGTGTACTGGTACTGATTGTTAAGAAGAAGGGTGATGTGCTGAACTGTAGTAATTACAGAAGGATAAAATTGATCAGCCACAGCATGAAGTTATTGAAAAGAGTAGTGGAAGCTAGGTTAAGAAGGGAAGTGTGGATTACTAAGCAGCTGTATGGTTTTATCCTGGGAAGGAGCACTGCAAATGTGATGTTTGCTCTGAGGGTGTTGATGGAGAAGCATAGAGAAGGCAAGAAGGAGTTGCATTGAGTCTTTGTGGACCTAAAGAAGGCATATGACAGGGTGCCTACAGAGGAGTTGTGGTACCGTATAAGGTAGTTGGCAGTGGGAGAGAACTATAGAAGTGTGATACAGAATATGAATGAGGAATGTGTGACAGTGGTGAGATCTGCAGTAGGAGTGACAGATGTGTTTAACATTAGAATTACCAGAGTCTACAAAAAAACATCCAGTCCACCTTAAAACCGTCCACACCTCTCCACCACCGTCTTTTGTCTTCTAAATGTGCCGATTAAGACGAGCAGCAAGCAGCCGGCTATTCCATCCCCCTCCGTCGCAGAACGTTAACTAAGTTTTCCCAGCTCATGCCTTGTTTGATTATCTGGGAGTGACTGAACTGCTGGAGTTTTAGAGTGGAAATAATAGATCATTATTTAGAACACATGCATTTCATGCGTGTTCCATTTCTACAGTAATCTGCGTAAACACATTGTTAAAACAGAAACTTTTTCATATTTTAGTAATAAATGTTACAAAATGTAGGCATAAACTATAGAATGTGTGAAGTCCGATTTCCAAAGATCAAACAAACACTTTCACAAAAGGTTCAAGAACGATACAACAGCTTCCTTGGTGAAGCGCCAAGAGATTAAGGAACAGGTTGAGAGAGGAGAGGAATGGAAGTTAGTAGGACCAAGACAGCGTACATGTGTGAATGAAAGGGACGTCAGAGGAAGGGTGAAGATGGGATGCAGGCAGTACAGCTGGTAATGTTGGATGAACTTAAATACTTGGGATCAACAGTACAGACAGTACAGAGTAACAGGGAGTATGGAAGAGAGGTAAAAGAAAAGAGTGCAGGCAGGGTGGAGTTAAGTGTAGAAGAATGGCAGGAGTGATTTGTGACACACGGGTACCAGCAAGAGTGAAAGGGAAGATCTTTAAGACAGTAGTGAGACCAGCTATGTTACATGGTTTGGAGATGATGATACTGACAAAAAGACAGCAGACATAGCTGGAGGTGGCAGAGTTAAAGATGTTAAGATTTGCATTGAGTGCAAGGAGGATGGATAGGATTCGAAACTATTACATTAGAGGGTCAGCTCAGGTAGGACAGTTTTGGAGAGAAAACCAGAGAGGCAAGATTGCGTTGGTTTGGAAATGTGCAGAAGAGAGATTCTGGGTATATTGGGAGAAGGATGCTAGGAATGGAGCTGCCAGACAAGAGGAAAAGAGGAAGGCCTAAGAAGTTTATGGATATGGCGAGAGAGGGCATGCAGATGGTGGGTGTGACAGAGCAAGATGCAGAGAGACAGGAAGATATGGAAACAGATGATCTGCTATGGTAACCCCCTAATGGGCACACCGAAAAGAAGAAGATGATGAAATCTACCTAAAATAACCTACATTTACTTTGAACATGTGAATATGAGCTTGTACATTGAATGTGCTACACTGCTACTATATACAGGATTGGATCCTACTTCATGTCCAGTGCTATTATGTCAGGCTTCTAAGCATTCCAGTTAAGAAAATGAAATAGATTGTTGCTATAAATCATATAAAGAGATAGTCAGGATGAGTCTTTCAATAACATATACAGTATGCTTTGATTCTACAAGCATCAACATTATGTGACACTGGAGAGTGAACTAAACCTGGTTAATGGCTTTGAGTCAACTAAGGAGGAGGAGTATCTGTTGTATACCTTGCTTTTTTCGACAACCCTGACTTCATCTTTGTTAAAGTGTAACAAGTCTGAAAGTATCCCTACCCTCCTATAGTAATACTTGTGTCATTTAGAATTCATTTGCATAGTTACTCTTCAGCTTTATTTCTTTATGATTCCTCTGTGTTTTATTTGGGGCAGATTTAAAGATTGCTCTTCTTACGTCAGTGCAAAGCAACTGAATTCATTGTGTGTTGACTTCAGTTAAATGTTTTTAAAAAAACAGTATTCTGTCGAATGCTTAAAATGGCAAATTCAGAATGATGTCAAATATGAACCAATACAGTGGGATGTGATGAGGGTCAAAAATTACATTTTATTAGCAATAAATCCTTCAAAATGACAGGCAAAAACTAAGTAAAATGTAAATTTCTTGGATTTGTAACTGACAAAAGCCACCTTCAGAAACTGGCTAATTGTACCTCGGGTGCAGTATCTTCTTTTGATATCTAATTAGCATAGCTGACTTATGGCAAAAAGCTTCTTCAGAAAATTATTTAGTAGCTTCAAGTGTCTTACTCACTTACTGTGACCAGTGAAACTTAATAATTTTTTTGTCATTTTGAAAATGATTTCGACCCCACACTCCCACTCTGTGCTTCAACTGCGCTTGGAATTTCCAACATGATCCACTCTCACTTTGATTGACAATACATCTATGTACAACAGTGCAAACAAAACTATTTACATTCATAAGGGAGGGTAATGCAGATTCATGCGTGCGCTGCCTATTGTGCATTGTTCTTGTAGCCAGCCTCGCTTTGTCACATTCATAGTAGGTCTTTCAGATAGTTCCAGGTAACATCTAAATGTTAGCTTTCATTAAATTAGTGTGTAAAAATGTACAAGATTGCTTCTATAAAAGGAGAGAAAAAAATGATCTCTTATTTCCTGCTTTTGCTAATTTTCACATACAATAAGGTATTCTTTTGACGTTGGTATCACTGCTGTGAAGCTCTCCTATAATAATGAGCACGAAAGGCCTTTCATTTTTGCTTTCAATTACAACATACATATGAAATAATAAACACCAACAAGGTGGGCTAATGCACTAACAATTGTTGAGAAGCAAACTATTTATACAGTATGTAGGTGACAGAATATAAGAAAGGCAAGGAACATAAACTTGTAATATACTGCAACTTAAAGCTCAACAACCACAGATTTAATTAGCCAACAAACGAACAAAAAAAAAAACTCATTCATCAACGTTTTCTAGGACAGCAATGACTCTAATATCATGCAAGTTTCCAAAACAAAAAGAGCATATCTTACTATAATAAAAAAAGGAAAGTGATCTAAGCTTACATTTTATAAAATTATGTTTCTGTTGCTCACTTACTTACTGCTAACTAGCTTGCACAATCTGGATGGCTGTGCATGCAGAGAACTCACTGACTGGCACAGGGAAGGAAAAACTTGTTTAGTCTACAGGGACAGTTAAGCTGAAACCGAATCAAATACAAAATTGTAAAACTGACCCCAAATCTTCCCCTCCCCCACCTTAAAATGATCTTTCCAGAGAAACTGTATGCTTTTTCAATCAACACTTTTAACAGGGTTAGCTGGGAACTGAGCCAGGCTATGTCCAGGTTTTCTTTGTTGATTTAAACCATCAGACCAAATGAAAGAAGAGTTAAAGAAAAGAAAAAAAGCTATAACTTCAGACTGTCTGTAAACACAGGCCTCACAGACAGCTTAATTATTCACAGTCTTGCACAACAATTAGCAAGATATGAAAAAGTTTACATCAGTTTGTTTTTCATTCAAAGCACATATTTTCCTAATAAGGACACCCATTAAACAAAACGGAGACAAAAAAAAAAAACACTCAACCAAAAATTATGGCAACTTTATCAAGCTTTGATTGGTGTGCCAGATAGAACTTAATGCATTAGGTCACTGTGGGCCTTGTGTAATTACTTTTTTATGAGTCATTATGTTGTAATGTTTGCCTCAATCTAATTGTCTTTAAAAAAAATGACACCATGCACACCAGGCTGCTCAAACCTACAATGAAAGCTCTAGCTATAATCAACCAAAACTACAGAAGTTAAAACTTTATTGTTGTAAGATTGTGTTATTTTACACTGGAAAAATAAACAAATCATAAACAGTGTATATTATCAAGAGATTAAGTTAATAAAGCACACTCATGTTTAAACCAAATTAAAACATATATACTACTTTAAGTAAAATGATGCTTTGGAATTTTAAAGAATAAAAACATTAAGATAATGCACATAGCAGCATGACGTAATATAAAATAACCTCAGTCTGTTAATAAATCACAGGGAGATGTGGTTGAGGTTTATTGGCATATGAACTGGTCCCTATATGCCCTGCAAAAGGCATAAGCAAAGCATCTCACAATTATCATGTCAGCTTATTCAAATTTTACAGAGGCCAATTATACACACATTACACATATAAAAGCCCCCTAAATGCTATATAATAAATAGAAGCCAGCAATATAGTTTAATAAAGTGCATGACTGAATTAAGTTTAAGTAAGATCAATTATGGATTCCTCATTAAAACAAAACAAAATGACATAAAACCACCTAAATATTAAAAACTGAATTTTACAGTGCAAAAGGTCACAATACTCTGTAGATGCTTGCTTTCTCTCACTTAAGGGGTTAACCACAAAGGCTAATGTGTCTACACTTAAAAACTAAATCAAATTAAAAAACAAATATTAGCTTTGCATTACAAAAATAGTGCTTTCAATAAATGTCCATGTTTCAATTTTAAGATACTCTTTTATAACTAAATTCAATAATCGCATTCATTAAGTGTAAAAAAAAAAGCACAAACTGAGATTAAGTTTTTCCATATACTAAATTTGTAGTGATATTAGATGATACTTAATACAAAACTACAAGACTAAAGTTTGGCTCACTCCAATATTTGGGATTCAGCAGGCACAAAAGGAATACTCAAGCCAGGGTGCTGCTGCATATTGGCAGTATACGGTGGGGGTCTTGATATTTTAACCTCATTGAAGAAAGTGGATGCTTAGTTCTAACTTTTAGCGAAATACTGGCGTTTTGCTCCAGTACCCTCATATGAAACATCTAGGATGCTTGGTAAAAAACACCATATGAAACATGGGTTGATTTTGGCATCAAAGTAAAAAAAGTGTTTCCATCGATTTCTTTGTCATTGGATAAAGGGAATATTTTTGTTTTAACTTGAATACATTCGTACACAGTGGTTTTTATTTTAAGGATATGATGATACCATGAAAATCAGGTTATGTATAACACAAAAACAGGCCAAGAAAACAATTGCAGGACTTGCAATCTGTTGAATTCAGTATAAAAAGTGATGTATAATCAAAAGCACTGATTTTATTGACGGATTCACACAATTGTAAATTCTAATACAATAATTTTAACTTTGAATAACAAATCAAATCTGCTCATGTTCCTTACCTTTCTCCAACTGTAAGGGGCTAGCAGTGCATACTGCTACAAGAGAAGAGACAATGAATATTTTGAACTTTCAGATGGGGCTCTTGACATACTCGCAGCTCAGGGCTGACCTCCCCTTGTATTCCATTCAGCGGCGCTTTTGACGAAGGAACAGGGAGAAAGAAAGGAAGGAAGAAAAAAAAAAAGCAAACACGCTCCTCGTCTTAAGATATTAGCATGATAAAGAAATCAAATTTCGAGAGGAAGGATTCAGCACCTTTCTTGCTTCCTCCTGCCCGCTAAGTGCAAGTCCCAGAAGTTGTCTGAAGTATGCAGTTCAGTCTGCAATTTGTAACGAGCTCCGCTCACTGCGTGAGGAGACACCAAGTTTCTTCGAAAGGGGGGTGCTGGACTTTGCGGTGTGCACGCTTTAAAATTATTTTAATGCTGGGGATTATTTAAAACACTCAAGACAGCAAACTGAAAGTCAATTATATATGCAGAGAAATATTAACGTTTCAGCATGCCAAATACATGTTATTAAAATGTCACATTTAAAATGACGCGCTGTACAACAATCACCCCTTCCCCCATTATCTTGCTAGCGAGTTAAAAAAAAAGATTTAAAGCTACAGGCATCGCTTCAAGCCGATCTGAATAAATAATACAATAATTCAAGTAAAAATCCTCGCCTCATGAAAAACGGGTTAGACTTTTAATGCTGTATGTCATCTTTTTAAATCATAATAATCATGAAGATTAACGCGAATAGCAGTAACCTGAAATTATTCGTCTTGCCACAAACAACACGCAAACAAATGGGGATGATAAGAGATCGCCCGCCGGACCCTGATGCTTAAAAGTTTTTCCAAAAGCAAATGTCCAACACTGCCAAATTTTATTACATATTATTTTCTTATGACTGTACTTGATTTAAAATATATACTTTTTGTAGAAATAAAAGTTAAACAAATCTTACTTAGTTTAGACGCATCAATAACGAGCTCTTAAAAGACGTTTCTGTGTATACTCCACTGAAGTAGGATTTTTGGTTTTGATTTGCGTATGCGGGCTGGGTTATCCCATTATTAACTATTTCAAACCTTCTTAATACAATTACTGCACTGGAAAAGTGATATAGCATATCCAGGGACCGAAACAGGAATGGTATCCATTATCTCGGGCACACACGCCCACCGATCTGGTGTTGAGTCGACGGTTTCATTTTTGTGGTATTTGAAGAACATTGGAGTATCCAGGGGGAACCCCGTGATGATACAGGGAGAATGTGCAAACTTCACACAGATTGGGAGCAGGCTTAGTTTCGAAGACAGGGTTCCTGCATCACTATAGGAAGCGCCCAACAGTGGAATTGGCATCTACTGCGTTTCAGATTTGTTACTAATCCTGGTTACTTGTGCGCGTCTCTGTGGCCAAGAGAATCTGTCTAATGTCACTTGAAAACGGGTTGAGGGGATATGGAGCTCAAGCGTAACACTGGCATGGCTATTTTATGTAGTTGCATTATATATATATATACACACAGGTATATATATATATATATACACATACTCAGCAAAAAAAGAATCGTCCTCTGACTTTCAACTGTTTTTACTTTCATAAACTTAATGTGTAAATATTTGTGTGAACACTAAAAGAGTCCACACCATAATACATAAACTAAAAATGTTTCACAATGTGTCCCTGAATGAAGGGAGGCTCAAAATCAAAAGTACCAGTCAGTATCTGGTGTGGCCACCAGCTGCCTGAAGTACTGCAGTGCATCTCCTCCTCATGGACTGGACCAGATTTGTCAGTTCTTGCTGTGAGATGTTACCCCACTCTTCCACCAAGGCACCTGCAAGTTCCTGGACATTTCTGGGGAATGGCCCTAGCCCTCACCCTGTGATCCAACAGGTCCCAGACGTGCTCAATGGGATTGAGATCCGGGCTCTTCCACTGTGAGGATGATCAGCTGTCCTTCCTGTCTCCCTGTAGCGCTGTCTTAGGCGTCTCACAGTGCGGACATGGCAGTTTATTGCCCTAGCCACATCAGCAGTCCTCATGCCTCCCTGCAGCATGCCTAATGCACGGTCACGCAGATGAGCAGGGACCCTGGGCATCTTTCTTTGGGTGTTTTTCACAGTCGGTAGACAAGTCTCTTTAGTGTCCTGTGTTTTTAGAACTGTGACCATAAATACCTACTTTCTGTAAGCTGTTAAGGTCTTAACGACCATTCCACAGGTGCATGTTAATTAATTGATTATGGTTAATTGAACATGCATGGAAAACATTGTTTAAACCCTTTACAATGAAGATCTGTAAAGTTATTTGGATTTTTAAAACATTATTGTTGAAATACACAGTCCTAAAAAGGGACATTTCTTTTTGCTGAGTATATATATATATATATATATATATATATATATATATATATATATATATATATATATATATATACTGTAATATATAGCCGTATTTTTTTGTGATTATAGCCATCCATCAATTAATTATCTAACCCGCATAATGTATATCATGTTACAGTGTCCAGAGCAGCTATCCTGGCAGCAGTGGGGCACATGTTACTATTAGAATAATAAACCCTGGATGGTGCTTTCAGCTCATTACAGGGCACACACTCAGTGATACAGAGCTGTTTAATCTACATGAATGCCTTTTGGATGTGGCATGAAGACTTGAGTACTCAGAGAAATAACACACGCATGTGCAAACATCATACAAACAAAGATCATGGAGAATGTTGAAGCCAGGGCTCTGGACTTGAGAGGCAGCATTACAAATATTTGTGCTCCAATGCCATCTTTACTGCAGTCATTGGTTTGAATGTACACTATTTAATTACATTCAGTAGCAATCTTGGTGTAATGGGAAGGACAGGATGTGGTGAAAACCCATAGATCCAAACAGCCTAGTGTCAATAAAGCAAAGTGCTGGTGGCCATGACATGGAGCAGTGTGTCTTCATGTAGTGTACTGATAGTTGTGATTAAAGAAGGACAATGTATGAATGGTCAAATATCTGAATATAATGAAATTAAAGTAGAATGTCCCTGATTGGTTCCATAGAAGGTTACAGTGAATTCAATTTAATGCAGTGGACTGCAGGCACTGGATCTCAATCCAATTCAGCATCTGTTGAATGAAGTGTAATTAGATATGAAAAACAGAGATCCATCAAATCTAATTTAAAGCAAAATGAAATATGTTAGTTGACACTGGCCAGCTTCCCTCAACTACATTATAGACATGAAATGAATCCATGCCCCAGTGATTTCAGGAAGTCCTAGTGACAAATGAAAGGTAGTTTGTTATTAGCTACATTGCTGTGAAAATGTCTTTGACCCTTTCTCTGTTTCTGCATATGTTACAGAATGAATGGCCCCAGACTGTTAGACAAAATTAAACATTTGAGAACATTAGTAGAGACACAATGCAACATTACTTTTTTCATTCAAGGAATAAAGTTATGTAAAGTTCATCACCCATTTGAAAAAATAATTGCTCCCAGAGTTTCAAATGCTTTGTTCAGTACCTTGGGCAGCAATAATCACAGCTAAATGATTTGTATAATCTAATATCACTGTTTCAAATTGTTTTTGTATAATTATAGTACACTCATCTTTGCAGAAGTGTTTTAATTCAGACACATTGGTAGGTTTGGGACAGTGAGCTAATCATTTCAGGAGCTATACTGTATTGGGTATAAGCCAGGATCTTGGCTAGGTAACTCCAAAACTTTAATTGTGTTTCTCCTGAGCTTTTCATTTGTAAACATACCTTTATATTTTGGGTCATTGTCCTGCTGCATAACTATATTATGCTTCAACCTCGGGTCACAGACAGAAAATAAGACATCCTCCTTAAGAATATCCTGGTACAGTTCAGTATTCATGATTCTTTTAATAATGGCAAGGCTTCCAGGTCCCGGGGCAACAAAGCGTCACCACACCATCACACTAACACTCCCATGTTTTATTGTACGTAAGGTGTTCTTTCTGTTGAACACTGCTGTACATTTGCTTGACAGTACACTTGTGCAACTTGTGTCAACCAAACTGTTCTACTTTTGGCTCATCTATCCATAGAAATTATTCCAAAAGACTTTAGGATCATCCAGGTATTTTTGGCAAATGCAAGACGAGTACTGATGCAACTCTTCAATAGCAGAAGGTTCTGCCTTGATACTCTCTTACAAATCCTGTTTTTACTCAATCTCTTTCTTATTGTGGAGTCATAAACATTGGCCATAGCTGAGTCTAGAGATGTCTGCAGTTCTTTGGCTGTTGTCCTGGAATCCTTGGTGACTTCTTAAATGAGTTGTCACTGTGCCTTTGGAGTATTTTTGGAAAGCCACCCTTTCCTGGGAAGATTAACCACTGTTCCAAATGTTCTTCATTTGGAGACAATGGCTCTCAGTACGGCTTTGTAATCCTTTTCTGACTGGTACCTTTCAGTTATTTTCTCTCTCTGCTCTTGAAAAGTATTTGATTGAGGTATAGTGCTCTTCTAAAAACATTTGGGTGACTACTTCACTATCATGTGTTAATATATGGTGATTCCTAGTTTCAACGGTGTTGACTATACTCATATCTAGCTGTGTTGAGTCAGCTGAATCTAATTAACAATCAATTTAATATATTATGTAGACATTTAGTAATAGTATTACTGTATATGTTAACTTCATCTAATACTTCTTTTTGTCTAAAGAGCTGAAACCATTCATTATGAGAAATAGAGGCTGGAAGGGGACAAATAATTTTCATATCCTTATAAGATAGATAGACAGATACAGAGATATCCTCTTTAATAAAACCCTTGTGTGCATCCAGGTGTCCGTGTGTGTGTCTTCTGGTGAACACAGCACGTGTTCAGTCTCTTCCTGTGCATTCCCTGTGCAGAGAGAGAGACAGACACACACACAGCTGCGCGCGAGTCACGCACACACAGGCGCGCGCGTCACACACACACACACAGGTGCGCGGTGTTCGTGTGTGTGTCTTCTGGAGAAGTGCGCATGCGCGGGGCCACACAGCATGTGTTCAGTCTCTTCCTGTGCATTCCCTGTGCAGAGAGAGAGACAGACATACACACAGGCTTGCGCGAGTCACACACACACACAGGCACGCGCACGTCACACACACACACACAGGCGCGCGGTGTCCGTGTGTGTGTCTTCTGGAGAAGTGCGCATGCCGGGGCCACACAGCACGTGTTCAGTCTCTTCCTGTGCATTCCCTGTGCAGAGAGAGTGACAGACACACACACAGGCGCGCACGAGTCACACACACGCACACAGGCGCGCGGGAGTCACACAGACACACACAGGCAAGCGCGCGTCACACACACACACAGGCCCGCGCGCGTCACACACACATACACGCACACACATGAGACACACACGCATATGCGAGACACACACACAGGCACGCGCGACAGACAGACACACACACAGGCGAGAGACAGACAGACACACACACACAGGCGAGAGACAGACAGACACACACACACACAGACACAGAGGCATGCGCTTAAGAGACACACACGCGAGAGACACACACGCGAGAGACACACACATGCAGGCCCGCGAGAGAGACACACACACACACAGGCGCACGCGTGCATTGTTGTAATGTTACTTTTCTTGGTTGTTTATTAAATTACAGATTTTTCTAATGTTCATTTTTTCCCCTGTGCTTAAAACTCATTAAAAAAAGAGTTTTTAGCGAGCGGGTCATAAGGCTATAGCGGAAATTCTTGCAGTGTTAGTTTTCTCTGTTGTTCAAGGTTTTCTTAGTGTTATTCAATGTTTTTACATTTAGTTTACTATTGTGCTGTGCTTTCTATGGCATAGTTAACTATATTTGTGCTTAAAAACTTAAAAAAATATATATTTACATACAGTTCATACGGTCTGGAACGGATTAATTGTATTTACATACAATCCTATGGGGGAAATTACTTCGGTTCACGACCAAATCGGGTTACAACCAGAGTTTTGGAACGAATTATGGTCATCAACCGAGGTTCCACTGTATTACTGTCAGACAAAATTACAGGCATTTTACGGAAATACAAACCAGTATTACTGAGAGAGAAAATTAAAGGCACACAATACAGTGACACATATTACAGCCACATACAAGGTCCCTTGTATTAATATAGACTGTTCATACAAATGTTTATGCACTACTGTTCTAGCGCCCGTTATTGTAACGGGATTAATGTCTAGTATGGATATATTCCTGAACTACATATGCAATGTAATACTAGTGACATAATAATATAATTAAATATTGTCAGTGTGTTAATTATATTGGGCTGTGGTGAAGCTGCACATGATGGAAGGAAACATTATATAACAGCTTATATGTAAAAAAAGTACAATACATCCCCTTATCAAACTATGGTGAAAAGAGCTAGTAAGTCAAGATGCACTGTCCAATACATAATGGAGAAAATAAATGATCATGATGCTTTCAAATTCTGTCATCATCCTCTTTTATGGTATTTTCTCTAGTGATTCTAGCATCAGTCCCATAATGCAGCTGTTTTGCTAAGTAGTTGAACGAGGTGTTTTGCTTCCCTGAGGTGATGTTTCTATCATGTAGACCACAACACATAACAATACATTGGCATTTAAGGATTGACAGAACATTGCATGGTATACACTGTAAAGACCAGTGTGTGCTCAGAAAGAAAATCATTCTCTGCAGGTTTTCATGTAGTATGTACAGTATATGTTATCTTCTAGTTTACTATGGAAAACCAGGAATTTATAAAGCTGTATCCCATCCATCTCCTCTCTATTATTGTGACTGATTTCAGGGGTTCCTTGGTGTATTTGAGAACCATGACTACTTTGTAATGTTTAATTCTAAGTAGTTTTCTCTGCACCACATGACTAAGTCCTCCACCACCATTCTATACTCCTTCTCATCTCTGTTGTCACTGACGCCTACAATAAAAGACTCATTTGAGAACTTCTGTAGATGTCAAAAATTAGAATTGTTTCTAAAATTGGTGGTGTAGAGCAGTTCCCCAGGGTGCTCTTGAGGTTCTGATTACGTACCATCTCTGAATCATTGTCCAGGAACTTTGGAAACTGCATTGTTTTAGTCAGATAGCCTAAGATAGAGACCTCTGGGGGACTTCTTCCTGCACAATCTTAAGCTTGTTTACCATTATATTTAGAAATATTGGAGAAATCAAAATACCTCCCAACAAACGGTGCATACTCCATATGAAAAAAAGTCTTTAAGAAAAGTGATGCAAATATAGGATGGACACTGCATTTCATGAAGAACATTTTAGATCCATAATTAAACAGGAATCATAAAAGCATTATGCGGTAAGTGGCATTTCTAATGGTGATTATTTACTGTATA
The DNA here is from genome assembly GCF_016835505.1 of Polypterus senegalus. NCBI lineage: Eukaryota > Metazoa > Chordata > Cladistia > Polypteriformes > Polypteridae > Polypterus > Polypterus senegalus. The sequence goes on from NC_053155.1 coordinate 267,920,211, forward strand.
ATATTACTTCAACACACTAAAAAGAGGCTGGAGAAGTGATACATCAGTTAAACTAGTAATATAAATGTTTATATAAACAGGATGGTGAAACACATTGTTAAACACACTAGAAATAAATATTTACCATGCACTTTTTTCAAGCATTTTACAAGTTACGTATAAATCTGTTAACTAGTTTTTGTTTGTAATGACTAGATCATCCAGTCTGCCACTCTTAGTGTTAAGGATTGATTAGTTTACTTCTGTTATCTTAGATGATAAATGAATGAACATATAATGCATCAGAGCTCACCTCATCAATTTGATTTTTTTAAATCTTTACTTCTGATAAATGTACTAGTTTTTTTTGCTTTATCTGTGCTTTAAATTTGACAATACAGTCAAATAGTTGACATTCTTTGATTTGTTGTCAGTACAGGCTAAGTATGTAATCATAAACCAAATTCTAAGAAAGTGTTATTTATTTAAGGATTAATCTTGTACAGGGTGTTCAATGTGCTCAGAATTACAATTTATTTATTTACAAAACCAGTCCACTCAGTACACATTGCATGCTTCATTTCCATGCAGATTTTGTGTCATATATAAATAGTTTTTCAACATAGATTTTTTAAATACCCTAGCCATCTGCTGTCAGGCCCTGCCTTTTGGAGCACACAGGTCTACTTTTTGTTCATCTTGTATTTCAGAAACACTTCCATTACATCAGCTCAACTCAATTCAGACTCTCTTGCTTGGGTTGTGTTGTGTCTCTGGCCATAGCTTTAGAAATTCAGCCAAATTCTAGAATAATTTCTCTGGTCCTGGATTGTCCTAGGGACACCAAGTTAAAAGTTTCTGATGGCCCCTTGTGCTCCGGAACCTTTAGTAGCCCTTAAGAAGTTGGTCTGCCAAGCAGTAGCTATACTTCCTGCTATGCTACTTTTCAACTTGCAACGCCTTGCTTTTCATCGCTAGCCTTGCTCACTTACTAAGTAGGAGGTAAATAACCCTGGTATCTGCCAGGTTGTCTTTCTTCTAGCATTCTGATGGAACTTTAGCTTATTTCACTTATTACATGTCTGTCTCTTAATCCCTCTCTCTTTTTCTTTCTCTCAGTCATGCTGGTGCCCGCCTATTGTCCTTTAAAAACACTCTGTATTGGCATTTACAGTGTGACTGCTGCTAGTGTGGCACTCTCTCACTTCTTTCCTATTTGTCCCTCTCCCTTGTACTTTTAGCTGACCTACATTATTTTGATAGTGTTCTTGCCCCTTGCAAGCTCTTCCCATCTTGGCACTCTTCAAATCATATACAATTATAAAAGGAAATAGGAGTTAACAGACACCAAAAAAAGAGGTATAATCTGAGCTTGTTATTATGTTGTTTTCAGTTTAATGCCTCAACCACTAGACAACACACATGAATCATAAAAATGCACCAAGATAATTGCTCTGGGCAAATGAATATTTTTGGCTTACACTACACTAATTATATGGTCTAATTGTTAAATTATTGAACACATTTAATCATATAACATTTGCTGTTTACAGTGAATGGCAACATGCATTATGTTTTCACTGAGGGTGCTTTATAAACACTCTTAACCTAGCTCAGTGCCTCCTTCCATCTGACTTATTTTATATGGCTAATCAGAGTAACATGATCATGTTACAGTACTGTTTCTTGAACCTGCATCTCTGGATGATCAGGGGCTGGATGCCAGAGATCTGATTGCTAAAGGCCCTGAGGTCCACCTAACAATGCCATAGGTCTAATACAAAGTCATGGATGGTGCAGCCTATTTCAATAGCATTGGATGCAAAGCAGGAGTCGTACATTATTCAGATTGAACACTGCAGGGGCATCTCTGGATGATCAGGGGCTGGATGCCAGTGATCTGAGGGCTAAAGCAGTATATGGGTACAAGACAAGAAGTGGGGATGGTGTCCACCAGGGCGCCCTCTAACATTCATCCACATTGGCCCAGTTTAGAATCATAAAACAGCCTAATATGCATGTTTTTGGGGATGTAAGATGGAAATCAGAGTATCCACAAGAAAGCTCACAGGCATGGGAAGACCAAGCAGACTCTACATAGACAGCAACTAAATTTGGAATTCAAATCCAGGGTGCTGGATTCATGAGCAAATTATATACTTTGAATTTTGATGTTGCTTTTGTGCACTTATATTTTATTTGTTTGCTATTTTTTCAGTTAGGGAAAAGTATAAGAACATAAACAAATAATGAAAACTCATTATGACCAGTAAAAAACGTAACATTCTGCCCCCTAACATTTTATGCTAACTTCTGCCTTAACTGATATTTTACAGGCTTGATGATTTTATGTTCAGTCTAAGTCATCAGTATTAGTTTGCCAACATTTTCAGACCATTTAGCACAACTGGGATCTGAAAAAATAGTCATAATGTCCAAGAAACAATAGTTAGAAATTAAATTAAGGCACACCCATGGCAACAATGACATTTGCCCAAAGAAAAGTGTGGCTAGTAGCTACTGATTTTAAAGTTGCTAAGAGCACAGGAGTGACATTGCCAACCATGCATATTTATACTTGCAAGGAAATGTTGCAATAAAAAGTGGCCACAAAACATAATCAGTAGGTTTTTTTTTTGGCTTTAGATCTTGATCACCACCTTGCATGAAACTAATATATCTTATAACAGAACAGTATGCTGATGTTTAGAAAAAGAAAGCAAAGACTTGCATAATAATGTAAGTATTCAACATGGTAAATACAACCTAACCTAATGCATCTTATATAATATTTTTTATATAAGACACATAACTTTGCAATGATTACTATATGATGGTAAGTCAATAATTATCCATAATTTTGTTATTGATTTGTTTGAGTTGGTTGTACAGATTTCCACAAGCAAATGAGTACACATGGTGTGTTTGTGGACACAGTGGTCAAGTTTCAACCTTAGTCAGTCAGTTGCTCTTGTAGTTTCCTATGATGAAACATGGCCACTCCGCTCCCCATTTGCACCAAAGAACTGCAGTGAATAGAGATCCCCTTTTTATGGGCTGAAAGTGTACCAAGGGCTGACATACTTGTCTCTTCATCAGAATTATGGTATGGTCTTGCTCAAAGTTGTCATCAGTAGTGGATGTGAATAGGTGTCCTACTACGTTTGTTGTAATTAACAGTTATATCCAACCATTTTACAACCTCTCAATCCATTCATAAATAATCTACCATTGTAAAACACTGTCTCCTGATTGATCAAAAAGACTTCTATGAATGTCAGCCCATCATAAGTGGATAACTGCTCACTTTTCTTTTTTGGTGCAAGCACAGAAGCCATGTTTACTCTTCAAAAACATCAAAAGAAACTGACTGATCAAGTTCAAAACTTTTCCACAGTGACAACGGACAAACCATGTTTTCAAATGTGCATGGGGAGAACTGTGCAGCAAGCCCAAATAAAATAATCGCAAAAGTGCAGTTAATTGTTGACTTAAATGAGTGAGTAGATATATATATATATATATATATATATATATATATATATATATATATATATATATATATATATATATATATATATATATATATATATATACAGTGGTGTGAAAAACTATTTGCCCCCTTCCTGATTTCTTATTCTTTTGCATGTTTGTCACACAAAATGTTTCTGATCATTAAACACATTTAACCATTAGTCAAATATAACACAAGTAAACACAAAATGCAGTTTTTAAATGATGGTTTTATTATTTAGGGAGAAAAAATCCAAACCTACATGGCCCTGTGTGAAAAAGTAATTGCCCCTGAACCTAATAACTGGTTGGGTCACCCTTAGCAGCAATAACTGCAATCAAGCGTTTGCGATAACTTGCAATGAGTCTTTTACAGCTCTGGAGGAATTTTGGTCCACTCATCTTTGCAGAATTGTTGTAATTCAGCTTTATTTGAGGGTTTTCTAGCATGAACCGCCTTTTTAAGGTCATGCCATAGCATCTCAATTGGATTCAGGTCAGGACTTTGACTAGGCCACTCCAAAGTCTTCATTTTGTTTTTCTTCAGCCATTCAGAGGTGGATTTGCTGGTGTGTTTTGGGTCATTGTCCTGTTGCAGCACCCAAGATCGCTTCAGCTTGAGTTGACGAACAGATGGCGGACATTCTCCTTCAGGATTTTTTGGTAGACAGTAGAATTCATGATTCCATCTATAACAGCAAGCCTTCCAGGTCCTGAAGCAGCAAAACAACCCCAGACTATCACACTACCACCACCATATTTTACTGTTGGTATGATGTTCTTTTTCTGAAATGCTGTGTTCCTTTTACGCCAGATGTAACGGACATTTGCCTTCCAAAAGTTCAACTTTTGTCTCATCAGTCCACAAGGTATTTTCCCAAAAGTCTTGGCAATCATTGAGATGTTTCTTAGCAAAATTGAGACGAGCCCTAATGTTCTTTTGCTTAACAGTGGTTTGCGTCTTGGAAATCTGCCATGCAGGCCGTTTTGCCCAGTCTCTTTCTTATGGTGGAGTCGTGAACACTGACCTTAATTGAGGCAAGTGAGGCCTGCAGTTCTTTAGACGTTGTCCTGGGGTCTTTGTGACCTCTCGGATGAGTCGCCTCTGCGCTCTTGGGGTAATTTTGGTCGGCCGGCACTCCTGGGAAGGTTCACCACTGTTCCATGTTTTTGCCATTTGTGGATAATGGCTCTCACTGTGGTTCGCTGGAGTCCCAAAGCTTTAGAAATGGCTTTATAACCTTTACCAGACTGATAGATCTCAATTACTTCTGTTCTTATTTGTTCTTGAATTTCTTTGGATCTTGGCATGATGTCTAGCTTTTGAGGTGCTTTTGGTCTACTTCTCTGTGTCAGGCAGCTCCTATTTAAGTGATTTCTTGATTGAAACAGGTGTGGCAGTAATCAGGCCTGGGGTGGCTACGGAAATTGAACTCAGGTGTGATACACCACAGTTAGGTTATTTTTAACAAGGGGCAATTACTTTTTCACACAGGGCCATGTAGGTTTGGATTTTTTCCTCCCTAAATAATAAAACCATCATTTAAAACTGCATTTTGTGTTTACTTGTGTTATATGTGACTAATGGTTAAATGTGTTTGATGATCAGAAACATTTTATGTGACAAACATGCAAAAGAATAAGAAAACAGGAAGGGGGCAAATAGTTTTTCACACCACTGTATATATATATATATATATATATATATATATATATATATATATATATATATATGTGTGATGCATTGAGGGTTCATCTAGTTTTAATTCCACACTGAACCAAGAGTTGGCATTGTCACTTAATGCTTCTCCTCCTTTTGTTCCTACAGATCAGATGACTGCCAGACTACCTGACACCACTTCCGGGTTGTTGTCTGCTGGCCCTGCCCCTTCTGGTCTGGCTTCCATTTAAGGGGCAGTGCAGCCATCTTTGCCTCAATCAAGTTCTGACTATGATCTGAAAAGAGCTTTATATTGCATTGCTTCTAATATATGGGGTTCACCTTCAAGGTGCCCCAAATCTGTCTAACTGTCCCTTTGTTTTATTACTATGTAGGTTCAAAGCAAAGGGGTGTTGATCATGAATACTTTGTTTAAAACAGACATGCAAGTGGTCTTGTCTTCTTTCTTCCCCCTCTCTCTCTGTACAGCCACTCCTCCAAGGCAGGTGTTGCCTGTCTTTGCTTCTGGCTCCAACTCGCCTGGACAAGGCAGTGCGGTCTCTTTTATGGAGAACCTGCGAGTACTTCCGGTGCCCATGCTTCGCCTGTTGGAAGTACTTGTGAGCAAAACAGAAGTCCCAATAATAGGGAGTGTAACTCCCTGCAGCACCCCCTAGTGGCACTCAAGAACCCCAGCGGGGCTGCGGTACCAGACTACAATTTCCAGCGTTCCCTGTGGGTGTCCAAACGGGCATTGATATCCATGGCTGCTGACATCTATCTTTTTGGTGACAATGAACAGAACTATGGCTCCCCTTTGTCCTTCCATGTTATCAGTGTCCCATCCAGGTAAGGACCCCAAAGCAATTCTGGCTAGGACAATAGTCCCAGTATGTTGTCCCACACTATATATATATATATATATATATATATATATATATATATATATATATATATTATATAAAAACATTTTGGGTTGAGGGTGACGATGCGGGTTGGTTGCATGCTCCCATCATCTGTCCAGGAGCCCTTGAACCCGTCACCATCGGTAATGTCACCGACGAGCTCAGCAGTGAGGCAACAACATAGCAAGGGGATGGTGCAAAAGTGTGAAGTGCTTTTATTTAAAACAACAACAAAACCAAAGTGTTCAAAATAAAGTGCAGTGCATTCAAAAATGTCTGAAATAAATAAATAATCCGTAAAAACAGTTGTGAAACGTGGAGGTTAAAAACAAGAAGAAAAAGTCTTCTTAAAAACAATGAGGTTAAAATAATGCAGGAAGTATTCTTATAAAAAACAACCACAAGCCTGGTGCCTTTTTACCTGGCGGCTCCTCTGCTTTCCCTGTCTGGGCTTCTCAACAGGGGAGTCACCCTACTTGCAGCTGACCTTCACTCTGTCTACTTCAGCTGTTCAGTTCGCCTCTCCGATCCCTGGCTCCGGTAGGCTCCACCTGACAGCGACCTGGGATCCACAGCAACCAGTGCGCCCCCACGCTGGGGAATACACTCCCCAAGTCTCGACTCCCACTGCCTTCCGCTGCCTTATGCAGAGAGTCATCCGCCTTCCGGTCAATCCTGCTCCATGATCACTCAGCGGGAGTGAGCACTACTACTATTCCCTGGGTGTCGGCCCAACACTCAGGCTCACTGCTCAGCTGCAACGTGAGTCTACACTCACTCGCTCTCCTGCACCGACTTTCTCTCTCTGTCCACTGCTTCCTACTTTCTTCCTGCATCCTCTGTTCTTTTCTTTCCTTTCTTCTTTCTCCTCCCCTCTAACCGACTTGCGCTTCTATTTATCAAGAGGGCATTGCAGCTGTGGCAAATCAGTTGCCCCAGGAACAATCACGAATGTGGACAGTTTCTCACCTGTGCACTTAGGCGAGAAATGCCCACACAGCGAATCCTCCTGAGAACTACTTCAGCCACACAACCACGCCCCCTCGCTAAGCTGTGAGTGCGGTCATTATTTATTTAAAAGTGGCCCTTTTGTCGTGCGCTGTGGACCCGCTACACCACATTAAGACGTGATCATCTCGGGGAGGCACTTTGAAGTCACGTGAGACTAATTGCATGTCACGCCCTACTTACTGACATGCAGAACACGTAGCTTGGTAGCAGCAGCTGCTGTACAAGCTTTTAAATGATCGTCGTGCAGCGTGACATGCAGAACACGCAGCGTGGTAGCACCAGCTGCTGCACAGGCTTTTAAATGATCGTTGTGCATTGTGACAATGAAGCAAGCCAGTAGCTGATTCGTCTGCATCTCCTTAGCGGACGTTCAGCCACCCCCTTCACAACACGAGTGGCAGAGATGTGAAGTGGCAAGCGTGAAGTGCGCTCCGAGAGCGAGGAGTTGGGGGGTGGGCAAGCGAAGCGAGTAGGGGGCAAAGCCCCCTAGCGTACATATATATATATATATTTATTGTCGCAAAAACCAGACACGAGAGTCATAAAAAGGTTTGGGGCAGCCACCCGTATATTGGTATCCTGGCTGCAAAGTTGCAAAAATGTATAACAGCACTAATGTGCACAAAACTGAGTCCAAAACAAAACTGAGGGAATAGGGAAAAGGTGGAGATTTTTAAAGGTGGAGACAGGAAGTGAGATCAAAGGGGTCAGGCTCATGGGGGTCTTCAGCCATAGGCTCGAGCCTGGACATGACATCACAGGGGCTAAGTGGAATCTCCAGAGAATGGTCTGCAGGAAAGGGAGAAAAAGAGTCAGTGTACTCTACCACATCCTGGTCTGATTCGGAATTGCCCTTACTCAAGCCCTTTAGCTGCCTCCCATGCGCACATGTGTGATAAGATATATATATAGATATATATGTTGTGGTCTTTGGCCGGCTTGTCATCCCGGCCAATACCCCCAGGCCAGCAGATGGAGCCCTCCCTGCAGTATGGAGGTGCCCCGAAGACCAGCAGGGAGTCATGGACTATGTAGTTTTTATACATGACCCTGCTGGATACCACAGGGGCCACAAGAGGGAGCTGCAGGGAGGACCGAAGAATCATTCATGCCCTATAACCCGGAAGTACGTCATTGGAAGAGTGACGTGCTTCCGGGGTGAGAAGAAGGACTTGTACTTGACCCAGAAGTGATAAAGAATCACGTGGACTGGGGCTGGGAACACTTCCGGGTCAGGGAGGATAAAAGGACTGTGGGAGCTCCCAGACGGCAAGCTGAGCTGGGTGGAAGGGTGGCAACGCGTCTGAGAGTGGAGGATTGTTTATTGTAGTGATTATTGTTTTGGTTTATGAATATAGTGGAGGAGAGGGTGCTTTGTGCACTGTGGCAATTAAATAAAGTCGATTATTGGACTTTTACCTGGTGTCTAGAGTCTTGAACAGGAGTTCAAGGGAGCGATACAGCCCTAATCGATCACAATATATATATATATATATAAATAATAATAATATCAAAATATTATTTTGGCAGCACCTTTGTTTGTGCTCTTTCACATCTCTAGAGTACAGTTGCCAGTCCTGGTCAGTGTTAGTGCTGAGTTTGAAAGTTCTCTCCTCATTTACATGCATTTACTTCTACTATTTTGGTTTCTTCCTGTATCATAAATATGTACTTGATAAGCTAAATAGCATATGAATACTGAAGTGAACGCGCATGCAGGGTATGGTGAACTGGTGAACCTTTCTGGGTTCTTTGTGCATTGTGCCTAAAACTACTCAGTGACAGTGTAATTGGATTGAAGGATTTTCCCTTAAAACAGTGTATAGTGTAGAGTCTATTTTACATTCAAAAATATATTTCCCACCAATTTGGATGTTTGTTTTTTTAAACCAGTGTTAAGTACAGTAAATATGTACATGCACTAATTTACAATTAACATTGCAGATAATATTAATGATTTGCAAAAAGAAAGAAATTTACACACTTTGACAAAATAGACATAAATGCATGCCCAAGTGGTCATAGTCCTTGTTGGCAAACATACTCATGATCAATAATGCAGTGTTGTATTATTTTTGACTGCATTGTTTTTGAATTTTCAGTGAGATGCCAAGACTACTAGATATGACTAAGCTTTTAATGAAATTAGAAATAATGCTTCACCACATTCTCTTGTGGTCATGTTCATTTTGTGTAATTTATGTGCTGAATTTGCAGATGTTCCTGCTCCTGTGCAAGACTGGTCTTTACAAGTATCTGCACAGACAGTGACTTCATCCTCAAAGTTTAATCTTAACGTAAAGAAGGCAGTATATTTTCAGTTTTCAATGGTCACTGTGTCTTCTGGGTTTTAGTTTAAGTAAAGCTTCACAGCTTTAAAAATCATTACCTTGCAGTTTTGCATAGGCATTGCTTATTCCCATCAGTCTCATGGCTAAATTACCTGAAGCCTAGTTTGCAAGTTTACTTTGTATATACGTTGTAAAGGATGAGGGCTGTTCTTGGAAAATGAATAATCCACCCACCCAATCATTCCACTTACAATACAGGTATTGTACCAAGGCACAACACTGGACATAGTTTATAGATATAACTTTCAAATGGAAGAGGGTAATAATCTGACATTGTCAATGTAGATTCGCCGGTGAAATGTGAAATATGGTCTTGCTAGTGAGGTCCAAGCAAACAATAACAAAGAAGTCAGACAATTCACATAATCTAATCTGAAATCAGAAGTCAATTTTGTTTGTGGAATACATTTAATTTTGTTATGAATCTCTCTTATTGGCAGCATTTATGAATAATATTAATATATTTCTGTATATTTGTTGTCAAATTTAGCTATTAAATTGACCTTTATGTCATATGAAACTTTTGTCCACACTCATTTCTCCACCCTTAGCTATGTTCTGTTTAATTTTGACCACACTCTCCATGAACATCTGGCACTTGGCCCCACCTCCCACTTTCACCTGGCTGGTTGCTGTTATTATGGGCAAACGTGTTGCACTGGGGTTTGTGTATTCAGAGTAAGTGAATCTTATTCCTCTACTCTGAGTTCAGCACAATGTTACTTTAGTGTTTCTGTGTTTTTGACCATTACATTTATTATTAGCTTTGCATTGTCGTATGATTGTCTAGACCTTCAGCTTTACTTAACTCTTGTTTTTGTTCATTTTATGTGCTCATCTGTCTTTAAAATGCTTACCTGCTGATGCTCTGCTTACCATTATGACTTGTGCTTCAAAGGTATGAATCACTTAGTGAAACACACCCTTCACCTGCATTGTAGCAACTGCCTTTAATTAACTTCCTTCCACCCATCCATATTTAGTTCAGGGTAGTAGGGAATCAATACTTAGCTTAACATTATTAAGGGCAAGTCAAGAAGCAACCCTAGACTGGGCACATTTCAAGTCAAAATCATGCACACAACCTACTTGGGCCAGTTTGGAGTTGACAATTAATCTGACTTTCATGCCTTAACCATGGAGGAAGAAAACCCACACAAATGAAGATGATTATACAAACTCCTCATAGATAGTACAACACCTGTTAAAACTGTTCCACCATGCCATACAATACTTAGCTTAAATTTCAAAAATGTAAAATTTTAATAAATCATCTGGTATTTGTATAATGGAGTCATTGTAGTTTATAGTTCCACTGTTAAGTTAGGTTAATTGATTAGGTTATGTTAGGTTAAATTAGGCTAAATGGTAAACTCTAATTCGGCCAAGTGTGAGTTTGGGTGTGTGGCTTGTTGTGAGTACAGCTAGGACAGGCTTGTGTTTTAACCATTGCCATAAATATCCCTAAAACAATTAACAAAAACAATGTATCAATTTTAGACACATTTATATAAAAACCTATGCATTCAAAACAACATACAAAATGCAAAATGTACAATATGGCTCCTAAAATGAAGAATACAAAGTAATATACAAACAAAGCAAAGCTAAATAAATCCCTCCTACTTCCCTGGGCTTGTCTAAGCTGGTCTTGAGATTCTGTCTACCTCTTGTTGTGCCCATCACAAAGTACAACACAAGAACCTACTTAAATATCTTATTTTTCTCTCTCCCCTCAGCCCGTTGAGTACTTGATCCTTTCTTCTTCTAGTTTGTACTCAGTGATCTTTTAACACACACATATTCTAGTCACTACTCTGATGTTGCATTAATTTCCAGGGTCAGAGTATTGTATCCCTCTAATGGCCTCTGGTATCCCTGTACCCATGGGCATATTTGGGATCAGGCATTTCATGCATGTTCCCCATTTAACTGCTCTGCCTGGTCCCATACATTTCTTTCTGTGACTATGACCTCTGTAACAGGCAGATAATTTGGTCACTTTTGATGTTTCATGTCTAGCCTTGCTGTCTTTTCAAGGAGAAAGTAAGAGGCCTAAGAATATTCTGGGTCACCTGCCCTGAGGGTTTTAATGAGCAGCGCTCCCTCCTGCCCAGGCCACAAACCTCTGTATGTCAAGTTGCTATCACTGCCTAATGTCTTTCTGCAGCATGAGCACATACAGAGGTCCTATCAACGCTAGAGCTCTCTTTCGCTCTCCGACAGAGAGCACACAGGCATGTGCTTTCTTTATGTTAATATTACAGTATGTATCTCTCTCTCTCTCTCTCTCTTTTTCCTCTGGAGGATTCCTTTGGGAATGAACCCTGGCCTGTACCATCCTAGTAGTGCTCTTTTCCCTAGTAGCCACTTGCTATCTAGCCACCTCCCTCACTGTATATATACTGTAATAGCTTGTAAAGAGGTTTTTACAAAGTCATTTAGATTAAAAGATATATAGTGTGTCTCCAGATTGTATTCTTGTTAAAACCACATAAGCTTTTCTTGTCATCTTTCATAATCTGACAGCCTTTTGCTTGCTGATTTACTACTAAAAGAGCTTTGTATTGTCCTTTGCCTCAAACTACACTGTTGATTATGTCTGACAACAAAAAAGGAAAGAAAATTGCAGGGTAACAATATCTAAAAAAATCCAATTTGCTGTTATAAGGCCATTAAGTCCAGCAGGAGATGTTTCCTACACTTACAAAGCTGTGTTTTAGAAGAAAGCAAAATCAGATTAAATAAACAAAAAAATGGCAAAATGAGCACAGATTTAAAGGAATAAAACAGATATCTAGTAGTCAGCTTTCATTTTATTGCAGTACGATTTGAGCAATATAGATAGATAATCCAATTTCAGGGTAGAACATTTCTGTGTTAATGCTCCTTTGTACTTTGTGCTGGTTTTTGCTGGGAAAGGCTTATGAAAATACTTCAACTGCTGAAAATACATTTTTATTTCCTAATATTTTAAATAGAAGAAAAGTACACCACTGTGGAAAAGGGAAATTTGAAGTGTATGTTTAAAATTTTAATTCTGGAATATATTTGGCAAAGTAATAAACCATTTTATTATTGTTTATCATAAACTTAAAAGATTGATCAATAATCACACAAAGCTAGCTCTTTCCTTCACATTCCTCTTCTTTGTGAGTTATCTACTCATCTGCTGTGCTATGGCACTACTATCCGACCATAGCACAATAAATGTCTGGAATGCACACCCACCTAAATTCTAATTCTGCCTCTTTGCCAACTAAGTTGCTGAAGAAGTAAATGTAAAATTCCAATTATTTCAGACAGCACATTTCCCTCTTAGAATGACAATGTTGGTATCAGTGTGTAATCTTTCTACTACTTACATGTTATATTAACAATTTTTCACAGATCCAGGATTGTCATATTTAATCCCTGCCCAGTAATTGTGGAATCTGCACATTTTTCCTGTGTCTGCATGGGTATTTCTTGGGGTGCTCCTACTTTCCTCCCACATCCCCCATTCCACTATGTTGTCTAGATTGATTTGAATTAATGTTGATTTGTGTTTGATGGGGCTGTGAAAAAAACTAATTTTAAGATAATTGTTAGGGCTTTTTTCTTACAAAAATACGACAGCAGTTTGGCCAATTAAACAGGAAAAGGAAAGTCATAACTAGTCATATTAACTAGTTGATATTTTAGCATTTTTAATTGTCTTATGCACTTCATAACATCACTTAGGGCTGTTTTAAATAAGAAAATGTTCCTCCCTGCCTGTTTCAGTGATGTGTGCTGGCAAATACAATCTAATTTAGTATGAGTGAGTTTAATTGTGTACTTCTGCCTTTACGCCTCATCCAACATTGTTTCCAGCCTTGTCCCAAATGTTGCAGGGATAGTCTCTGGGCCCCCATCACCTTGAATCAGATTGTGAGTTTGAGAATATTGTTATTTCAAAACAAGACAGGTCATGCAATGGCAACAGCTAATTTTCTTTTACAGACTGACCACTTCTTTTGATAGATAGATAGATAGATAGATAGATAGATAGATAGATAGATAGATAGATAGATAGATAGATAGATAGATAGATAGATACTTTATTAATGCCAAGGGGAAATTCACATAATCCAGCAGCAGTTTTGTGTGTGCCAATAGAAGGTACAGTAATAATAGAGGCTACAGTATCTAAAGTGAAAAGTTACTCTCAAGTATTTTATTTTTGGTTATTCAATATGTGCAATTTTAGCACAGTTCACACATGTCTTTGTTACTGTTACAGAATTTTTATGTGTAGTATACATTTAAATTAACATAAAACTGATTGATTAGCTGGATATTTTTAAAACAAAAGTATGTTTAAGTGGGGGAAAAATGGATGATTAATGTTCAATTTTGTTTTCAATTATATTGAAAAAAAATATATCAGCATGGGAGGCAAATGCCATTCTGACTCAGAGATTTAACTAGGGTTTGAACCCATGTCCCTGGAGGTTTGCTGCAACAGAATTAACCAGTGTGTCACTTACCATTTTGTACTTAAAAAATAACATAAAATAACTTTCAAGTTCCAGGTACTCCCAACGTGAAGTTTGCATGTTCTTCCTGTGTCTGCGTGAGTTTTCTCTGGGTGCTCCAGTTTGCTCCCATAGTACAAAGAAATGCAGGTTATATGGATTTTCAATGCTAAATAGGCCCCTGATGTGTGTAATGAACTAGTGCATTGCACCCATTGCTTGCAGGGATAGGTTCCAGCTTCCCTTTGCCTATGTGCTGGATAAGCGGGCTTAGAAAATGTATGGATGGATAATCTAGCATAGCATTCTGAAGTCTAATGAATGCATTTCTGGGTCATGGTGATCAGGACCTTTTCTCAGCAGCACAGGACATAGGAAAAAAAAACAGCCTTGGACAGGATGCCAGTCCTTCACAGGGTCCACACATGCACTTACCCAAAAATGATACTTACACCATACCAGTTTTGAATTATCCATCCATCCATCATCCAACCTGCTATATCTTAACTACAGGGTCAAGGGGGTCTGCTGGAGCCAATCCCAGCCAACACAGGGCACAAAGCAGGAAACAAACCCCGGGCAGGGCGCACACACACACACACACACACACACCAAGCACACACTAGGGACAATTTAGGATCGCCAATGCACCTAACCTGCATGTCTTTGGGCGGTGGGAGGAAACCAGAGTACCTGGAGGAAACCCATGCAGACATGGGGGGAACATGCAGACTCCACGCAGGTAGGACCCGGGAAGCAAATCCGGGTCTCCTAACTGCAAGGCAGCAGCACTACCCATTGTGCCACCGTGCTGCCCAATTTTGAATTATCAATTCCTGAAAATTATTTTCACTAGATTAAAATTTATGGCTTCTTTATCATTGGAATATGTTTTAAGGTACAAAAATAATAATGACATTTTGAAGTTTGAATGTACTGTTTCTTTAAAAAGAACACTGCTTATATAGCCATTTTCTTATTCACTTACTCTGCCAAAGAGGAAGCCCACCTGAATCCCAGCACTGCATGCTAGGATGCCATTTCCACAAGAAAGCTTCTTTGACACCATGCCTCCACTTTGAAACAGCACAGATTCTTTTCCCTAACATAAGTTGTAGCTGTAGCTTACGAGATACCTTAGGTAGCCTAAGCCAAAAAGCAGGCATCTCTTTTGTATGGCCTAGGGTGATTTAAGTCATCATTTATGTACTGCAATGGGATTCCTGAGTAGTAAAACGTACCACCAGGTTGGTCCAAAACAGGGTAAAGATGTTGAGACAAACGCTGGTTCTGTATATGTGGGAAGTCTAGACTGTAGCATTCCCAGCACAATAAACAAACCACATAGGTCAAGAAAAAGAAAGCAATGTAAAATTCATCAATGCAACTTCTTGGACGGCATACAGACTTTGATGCTTCAAATACCAAAACCACAATTATACAATTACACTTACTGCTGTCAGGCACCAACATTACTTTAATTGCCTCATTTAAAAGTGGTATCTGCCAACCTTTTGTACTGTGCAATTATTTTAAAAGATAAATGTAGAAAATTTACCATTATGTATTCTCTCCAATTCAAGGTCAATAAACACCAATCAAACATAAGGCCATGCAGAATTTTACTTTATGCCTGCATACACCATTTTCTATCCTTTCCTATGTAATCCTTGCTACCAGGCAATAACTGAGTAACTTTATACATTCCATTCATTAGCTAAGCCTTGTGGCATGTACAATCAATGTCTTTGTGTATTTAAATGATATACATGAACAAACAAGCTACAATGTTCAAGGTAATACCATAACAACAGATTTAGAGCCCTGGAGAATTTACAGAAAAAAGTAAAGGAGCTTATTGGTCAAACTTCACCTGACCTATCACTACTTTTGTATTGCACTAATGAGAAAAAAAATCTTTTTTTTTTTGCTGCCATTTTGTTCCTTTTTAAAGGCTGGATGAATTGGCTTTTATTTAACACAAAGCTTCTAAACAATGTTTTAAAGTATATTTTCTGCATACCATCCCTTAAGCGACCAATAATAAGTACCAATAATTTAAATCTATTCATGATAAATTCATTACAATACCAATTCAGTATCATGTGCCCATAAACTAACTAGCTTCTTGTGATGTTCCATTGCAGAATTTGTTTTATGAAACAATATCCCATTGCTATTGCTGTTGCAAAACACACAGTTCAGCAATTGTTAACCAATGCATCAATACCAAAAAAACGTTCTATCTACACCCTAGAGATTGTCGTCAACACTGTGGATCATATGGAAAGAAATTCACTTAAATTAACACTTCAATTATCACAATATATAGGAATGTCACTGAAGTTTATATCAGTGTGATTAACAGGCTACTTTCTTACTTTCTTTATTGTACAGTGTATGTTACATATACTGTATGTATGTATATATATGTGTATATATATATATATATATATATATATATATATATATATATATATATATATATATATATATATATATATATATATATATATATATATACTGTATATATATATATATATATATATATGTATATATATGTGTATATAGTGGACCATATTTATGTATATAACATTTAAACTACTGTGTGAAAAGTATCGAAAATGGCATCCCTGTGTAGCCTGAGAATGGGAGTAACAATGTGCTGGACCAGGCAAACCCTGCTGTGTTTGAGTACAGAATGGTGGCAAATCGCTTGTCACTAGAGCAGCGAGTACATTGTGTGCGTTTATTCTGTGCAACAAACTATGCGGTGGTGAAATGAAGGATAGCGGTTGAGTTTGCAGTCAGTGGCACTAGAGTGCTAATCATCGCAAGAATAAACACAAAATTCAACATCAGTGGTACTGTTTTGCAAGCGAAATGAGTAGGTAGGGTCAGAAGTGTGCTTACCAATGCCAACACAGCTCTGGTTGCAAATGCCTTACAAAGGTGAGTTCTTCTTTAGGCATATATCGATCTGGTCCATTGGTGAACCACGCCATAGAGAACAGGGGATGAAAAAACATTTATATATATGTTGCGTAAATGCATATAGCAGACAGCTTAAGGACTCTGGTGATTGCAATTTCCTGCTGCTCCAGGGGTTGGAGCTGTTTGCTAATGCCTTTTTCTTCCTCTCACTGCAGATCAGAAGATTGATGGTTATACCACCACTATCGTCACTTGCGGTGTTCATCCACCTGGACCCACCTCTCTCTGCCTGAAGAACCAAAGTCCAGAAG
The DNA here is from genome assembly GCF_016835505.1 of Polypterus senegalus. Lineage (NCBI taxonomy): Eukaryota > Metazoa > Chordata > Cladistia > Polypteriformes > Polypteridae > Polypterus > Polypterus senegalus. Next base: position 267,937,374 of record NC_053155.1, read on the forward strand.
ATCTCCCATCTTGAGTTAGTTCATTAGAGAACTTGCATCAAGATATTGGCACTATTATATGCATGTTTTTCTTTGTTTTCAAAACTTCAGTTAATGGTAAAAGTTAATTGTATTTACATACAATCCTATGGGGGAAATTACTTCGGTTCACGACCAAATCGGTTTACAACCAGAGTTTTGGAAGGAATTACGGTCGTGAACCGAGGTTCAACTGTATCTATCTATCTATCTATCTATCTATCTATCTATCTATCTATCTATCTATCTATATATATATATATATATATATATATATATATATATATATATATATATATATATATATATATATATATATATATATATATATATATATATATATATATATATATATATATATAGTGGAAGATCACAAAAACTACAGAAAGATACCAGGAAATACAAGTCCAAAAGCACACAATTTTCATTTCTTTTCTTTAACACACACAATACAGTGCACAAATCATCCCAATTAGGCTCAGTCCTTTTTACTTTTGCTTCCTTTTTCTCTTCTGCCGCCTCCATTTCTCTCCCGCAAGCTCTGTCCTCTGCCTCCTGACTCCGGCTCCCTGAATGGAGTGAGGCAGCCTCTTTTATACTGCACCCGGAAGTGCTCCAGGAGCTCCCAGATCATCTTCCAGCAGCACTTCTGGGTATGACAGACCAAGGCTCCGGAGATGTCCAGACACCCCCTGTCATTGCAAACCAGAGGTACTGCTGTTGACATGTCATCTCCCCCAGTTCTCTTCTCAGAAGGACGTCCCGACCAGGTAAGACCCCCGGGCCGGCTGACACTATATATATAGAATGTATAATGTAGAATCAGATATCACAAGTGTTTGAACTACTGGCTTCTGGTCCAGGCACAGCTGATAATGAGGACCAATGGATTTGCAGGCATCACAGATCTTTTTATTTGGTATTTGGGTGCATTCTCTACCATTGACTGTTTTCAATGTATTGATTGTTGTTGTTTTGTGAGATATAACTTATCTTTGACATGACCACATTAAAGAAAAAGTCCACTGTTATGAGGTGTGGTGATTGCAAGGGCTACCTCTTTGCCCAGTCCATTTGTTTGGCCCCCATGATGGTAGTAGGGAGGTGCTCACCCCTGCTGGAAATAAAATTGGTCCTTATCCCTAAACCCCTCTTGAATCAGTGGCATGACGAATTTCTGCAGCAAGTTCAAAAAACCGGCACCAGTTGCAGTGTTGTCTTAATAAACACTGTATTTATAAATATTCAAAGTGTGTATACATTTTTGGGACAACCTGTGTGTGTATATGCACACACACACACACACACACACACACATATATATAGGATATAAACATTGTATGTGGTATATGTAATTATGTACAATAAAAGTTTTTTAAAATAAAGATAAAAAAAAGTTATGTATGATGGTAAGCCAAAACATTATGACCACCTTCCTAATATGCTGTTGCTTCTCTGTGTGGCAGCCAAACAACTCTGTCCCACTGAAGTATGGACTCTGCAAGTCCTTTGAAGGTGTGCTGCAGTATAAGGCACCTGGACATTCGAGGCAGATCCTCTGACTCCTGTAAAATGCAAAGTGGAACCGCCGCGAATCAGACTCATTTTTCCAACACATCCCACAGATGTTTAATTGGATTGAGATTTGGAGAATTTGGAGGCAAGAACAACACTTTGAACTCTTCAGCATGTTTTTCAAATCATTCCTGAAAAATCTGTGTAGTGTGGCAGGCCACATTACCCTTCTGAAAAATGCTACTTTCACTGGGGAATACCATTGCAATGAAGGAGTGTACCTCGTCTGCATGGATATTAAAGTAGGTAGTATGTGTCAAATTAACATCCGCATGAATGCCCAGAAATTTTATTTAAATTTTAAATATAAGTAATTTTTATTTAGTCGACAGAAATATCTTTGGTAGGAATGTAAGTTAAATTTAGTCATCATTGCATAAATTTTTCTTCACCATAGAAATGTAAAGACTAAATTCAGCTTACATTCCTACCAAAGATATTTCTGTTGACTAAATAGAACCTACTTATATCCAAATAGAACTTGAAAAGATATATTTTTTCGAATCTGAGCACGCATTTTAGATCAACTTAACGCGCACTACATCGAGCCCCGTGCTATTGTGCTCTGGCTTGCCTGCCTCAATAAGTCACTGTCGCTTCGCTCTTACTTTTTTACCATTCATTTAATCATGGGCCTCTCTACAGTTTTGTTTATTTTCGGGTTGTAATGTTCATTAAATTTACGTATGATCTGGTCCATTGGCGGACCGTGCATCTCACACCTAGGCCTTCAGTACTGCTCCGTCTTAATCAACCCGCCCCTCAAAAACTAATTTATGGTTATAAAAACCATCTTAATATGCAGAAATACAGTATAAAGAGCTGCTGCATCGCAGATAGATAACTCCTGTAACCACAATAAATGCCTTTATTGAACAGACAAAACAGGGGTGAACAAGTTCCTTTCTACTGCAGCCACAGCCATGACACACATAAAAAACATCAATAATAACTCATAAACTTGCAATATTATTTAGGAAAATTGCAACATTTTACTCACCAAAAATTCGGATTATTTGTAAACAAAATCCATCCTCCTCTCTTACCTCAAAAACAGTTCAATCACTCTGTCGTACGGATTATCCATGCGCCTCAGTTCCATTAAAAAGTCCCTTTCTATCGCCATCAAAGCTAATGCTGAAAATCGATCGGCTTCTATCCAATCAACGGGTCTGAATACGGTGACGTCGCCGTACGCCTGCTAGAGGGCCGTACTGACACCAACTCAAAATCTGATTGGTTGAAGCAACAGGTTAATCGACATTTTTTCTGTGTTAGAGTGCATGCACAACGGATTGTAAAGTCCTCTCTGCCTGTCAACAAATGATGGCTGAAATGTGATTGGTTAAATGCTTTAATACGAAAATACATGCCTGGAAGCAGCACAACCATTGGAAAAGCTATGAAAGGAAGCGGACAGACTATTTGTAATTATTTAATAAGTATTCATGGAAAAAATATACAGTGGTGTGAAAAACTATTTGCCCCCTTCCTGATTTCTTATTCTTTTGCATGTTTGTCACACAAAATGTTTCTGATCATCAAACACATTTAACCATTAGTCAAATATAACACAAGTAAACACAAAATGCAGTTTTTAAATGATGGTTTTATTATTTAGGGAGAAACAAAATCCAAACCTACATGGCCCTGTGTGAAAAAGTAATTGCCCCCTTGTTCAAAAATAACCTAACTGTGGTGTATCACACCTGAGTTCAATTTCCGTAGCCACCCCCAGGCCTGATTACTGCCACACCTGTTTCAATCAAGAAATCACTTAAACAGGAGCAGCCTGACACAGAGAAGTAGACCAAAAGCACCTCAAACGCTAGACATCATGCCAAGATCCAAAGAAATTCAGGAACAAATGAGAACAGAAGTAATTGAGACCTATCAGTCTGGTAAAGGTTATAAAGCCATTTCTAAAGCTTTGGGACTCCAGCGAACCACAGTGAGAGCCATTATCCACAAATGGCAAAAACATGGAACAGTGGTGAACCTTCCCAGGTGTGGCCGGCCGACCAAAATTACCCCAAGAGCGCAGAGACGACTCATCCGAGAGGTCACAAAAGACCCCAGGACAACGTCTAAAGAACTGCAGGCCTCACTTGCCTCAATTAAGGTCAGTGTTCACGACTCCACCATAAGAAAGAGACTGGGCAAAACGGCTTGCATGGCAGATTTCCAAGACGCAAACCACTGTTAAGCAAAAAGAACATTAGGGCTCGTCTCAATTTTGCTAAGAAACATCTCAATGATTGCCAAGACTTTTGGGAAAATACCTTGTGGACTGATGAGACAAAAGTTGAACTTTTTGGAAGGCAAATGTCGCCTTACGCGTAGAATTTCGAAATGAAATCTGCCCAACTTTTGTAAGTAAGCTGTAAGGAATGAGCCTGCCAAATTTCAGCCTTCTACCTACATGGGAAGTTGGAGAATCAGTGATGAGTGAGTCAGTCAGTGAGTGAGTGAGTGAGTGAGTGAGTGAGTCAGTCAGTCAGTGAGTCAGTCAGTCAGTCAGTGAGGGCTTTGCCTTTTATTAGTATAGATATACACACACAAATACATAAAATACACACACATACAGCACCTAAAACCTAATGTAACAGTATATATTAGATACTTTATGTATATATGTTTTGAATAGTTAAGCAAGAGGTTAACATGCTACCTTAGGCTATGATCAGACCTATGTAGTGTAGGTGATATATGTCCATTCTTTTTTACAGAGCTGATCTGGTTAATTTATTTGTCTGGGGTATCTTGAATGAGCAGACATCACTTACTATAAATCATGCTACATCGTTTCAAATAGGCCATTATAAAATTTAATTCATTCTGTCATAAATTTACTCCTATGTTTAGGATCACTGTCATGCTGCTTGACCCAGCTTCTTTATCCTATATCCTACAAATAGGCATATATCCTGGTATTTCTGGTTGATCTTCCATACACCCTGAAATTCATTCTTCCTTCAATAACTTCAGACTGCCCAGGCGCCAAGGAAGCAAGGCAGTCTCAGACTGTAATGTTTCCACTACTATGCTTCACATTTTGAATGAGATTTGGTGCCAGTATTCAGTGTTTTGTTATCTCCAAACACAGAACTGTGCATGTATATTAAAAATTTCAACTCATATTTCATCTGTCCCCAGAACTCTGCTTCAGCCATGGTATTTAACATTCAGGTGGTCTTTAGCAAACCTGAGATAAGCAGGTTAAGTTAATGTTAGTTTTTGTTTTTTTATATGGCAACCTTCCCTGAACACTGCAATTGTTAAGTGTTTCTCTTATTGTACAGTCATGGATTCAGATGTATTGAATGTAAGGAGGACTGAAAATATTTAGTTCATTGTCAGCTATGTCATGATTTAATTTAAGATCACAATGTTGTGATCATCTTAGGTTATTTTTAGTTACTTATATTTCTTTTTATCATCTTAGCATTATACGATGATGACATCCCCAGGTTCTTTTTGGTTGCAATGATGGCATGTGTAACTACAGGTAAGTCCTGCGTACAAATAATGCTCTTGAGCGGTGATTACATTTTGATAGCATGATTGACTGCATGTGTATGGTGTATTTGATATAGACAAGCCCATGATGGATGTGCCTCTGTTAAACACCCAGTCACAACACTGGAAAAAAAAACTTGCTTCTGACTGTTTAATAGGCCATAATTGGAACAAATACTATACTACACACAAGTACAGCATATCTGTCTATAACAAAGAACACTGTAAGAAAAACACTATTTTAAGTTATCTGATGAAGGTTCAAAAGTTTTAATTACAGAGTAGTATGAAGACAATCCAATCAATTTATTTATTTGAATCATGATCACATATAATAAATTGACTTCTTTACCTTGTGTTAGTTGTGTTGGCTTTGTTACAGGAACTCCATCTAACATACATAGGTTTCCACAAGGATCCAAGGTGATGATTCCATTCTTATTCTCTATGAAGCAATGTTCTGCAGCAATTCCAGGTCCTTCTATTATTATATCCTGGGGTGCAGGGGCATCTGCACGTCCAATCTTTGTTCTGCCTGCAGATATAAAAAAAACCATTTTGTATTTAAGTTATTTTAATTAACCTACATTTTTTCATAGCCAGCAAAAAAAAAATAATTTATGAAGAAGATACAATAGCAGAGAAATGTTTTCCTTCTGTAATTCAGTCACCGTTTGTTAGACGTACTGTAACCACAGTGTAGAGTGTTCTTTAGGTACTGTATGTGTAATGGATTGACTTTGTTTTCATGACGCAGTTTTAGCTTGTATCCATTAATTGATGACTGCAGCATATTACAGTTTCAAAACTTAATGAATACTAAAAAATTACTTACATTTTAATAGCTTATGAGCTGTTATTAATCTGTGGAAAATTAATCTCATTAATTTAACAATATAAGAGTGAAGATGTTAGAAGGGGAAAAATATTACTGTGCTAGTCTTTTTTGTTAAGAACAAAAAGGAGACATCGAGGTGACAATGGCTTTTTGGTTTTAAATACTGTAATTAAGTTACTCAGGCTGATAAGTTATTTAGAATGCCAAACAAGGTGAGTCATAGTATCAGCTGGTTACAGCCAACGTATACAGCATGAAAAGATTTGAAAAGAGAGAGAAAAGAGGAAGATGGATGTCATGCACTACTTAGCTTTGATTTGCAGGCTTTTATAAATCTTGGCAGAATAACTGTAATAATACAGCACTTTATAATGAAAAAAAATATTACCATATATTGATGGAAGGGCTGAGTTAGAATTAGGACAATAGAAAAACATCAGTTGATTTTTTTAGAAAAATGAGAGAACTTAAAAATATAAGATAAGATAAAAAGACAGTGTCCCGGGTGCTGGAGTCTATCAAAATACATTGGACACAAGGTTCAAAATTACTCTGGGCCAGGAGACAGTTGATCACATTTACATGCATGCATGTAGACAAAGGATGAGTGTCCAAACTACAAAAAAGAGTGACTGAACCAGGAACTGAGTTCAAGACTTTGGTGGTGGTTACACACTGCTCAGTCATGTCACCTAATAAAATAACGATTGTACGAAATTTATTGTTGTTAAAATCAGTGGTTTTAAATACGATACTAAGTTAGGGTGGGGTGGTTTCTGAAGAGATGCTTGTGCTGTTTTTATTTGGGCTTTAATTAGAAATATTAGTGATGAATAACTCTGATACTGAAATTTAATTTATCAAAATGATACAGATACAAGCCTAAAACATTTGTCATAGTCATTTTGTTGTAAATAATTTCAGATATTTTTCAAAAACTTCTTAAATGCTGTTCAAATATTGGAAGTATGATGCAGTTTCTATAATTCTGGTGAGCTTAGACATCCAAGAGAAATGAACGTCTATCTATCTATCTATCTATCTATCTATCTATCTATCTATCTATCTATCTATCTATCTATCTATCTATCTATCTGAAATGTTTTTGATGACATAGCAGATGAAGTGTGCAATATCTATTTATTTTTTAACCCATTTTTTCTACTAAGGTGCTGTGGGGAGCCTGATTCTGCCCTAGTAGCAGTTTGCACAAGCCCGAAAAAAACCCTGGATGGGATATCAATGTATTGCAAGGCACACTCTTATTGGGCAAGTTTATATTTTCCAGTCATCTAACACACATCAATGGGATGAAAACCAGATTACTTGTAGATCAAGATTACTAAAGGTCTTTGATGTGAACTTTTAGTGTACTGTATATCTATAGCTGTACAGGCACTGCCAATACAGGGATTTGAGCACAGGACTTTGGGGCTATGAAACACAAATTTTAGCCACTACACCACCATTTCTCAGTATATCATATATCATAGGTTTCATGATATAATTACTATATAATAATATAATATAGTTACTATAAAATAATACAATTACTACTTAATGATATAATATAATTATAATGGAAAAATTGATAATTGTTTCTATATGGTTGAAACATACTGTATGCACCATAACAATGCCAATTAATTAAACAATAGTAACAGTGAATTACTACTGTACATAGTCACTGTAAGAATTGACTGTGTTGCTGCTAATAGTTTGAGATATTAGGTTGATGGGAAAAGCACTGTTTATTTTGTCAATAGGGGAAAATCTATTATAAGCTAAAGATTAATGGGCAAGTTGCCTTCCAGGCTGAATATCAAGCTGCATTGTGATCTTATTCATGGACGTGTCCTGGCAACACATTCCACTTGTTTACGACTGTCTTCAGAAACAATCTTTTGTTCTAAATAGGCTTGTCTTCAGTCTCAAATACTGGTACTCCCAGTGCAGTATTTGGAAGATATCAACTTGGTCTTATTGTATCACTTAGTATTCGAGTAAGTCATGTTGTGAGGATTGTTAATACTTGTTACAAGCATGCCAAACTGTCACAATCAAGCATGTAAATTGAATAATCAGTACTTTAAATAATTTATTAGAACAGATACATGTGTAATAGTTGGTGATCTGTAGTATGCTGAGCCTATACCTATATTATTTTAAAATCCTGGTCCTGCAAGCATAAGAGGCTCTCTCAGTATTTCAGCAGCAGAAAACAATCAAAATGGACAATTTATTAAAGATAGTAAGGAGGAACTAATCTATAGAGAAAATCAAATAACAAATACTCTCAATTCATATTTCCCTAAGTCTTCACCTTTGAAGAGGCTGGAAATCTCTAAGTAACTACTGATAAATGATTTTAATATTACAAGATGGAATCACTGCTACATGTAAAAAAGCTGAATCAGAATCAAAATTCACTTTATTGGCCAGGTAAAATAATGTGTAGTAGGATTTTTTTTTCTGAAAAAGCTTATCTTAAATAAATCTTTAGAAACGGGTAACATTTATTCAAGAGAGCTCAAGGAAGCCAACAATATAGAACCTATAAAATGAGCATTTTTAAGAAATCATTGTATTCTGGGGAAAATTTCTAAAGATTGGAAACTAGCGAGCATCATTTTGTTATATAAAAATGCGATTGAGATGTGTTTACTGTAATATTAGCTTCATGAAAGTGGGCAACAGGCTATAGTGCAAGGAACTCTTTCTGAATTATGTGGTGTTAAAATTGGGGTCACACAAGAATTAATGATGGGACAGCAGTTCTTTTTAATTGATCTCTATGGATTAGAAAAGAATGTCACTTACAATTTGATAACATTTACTGATGCCATTAAGGGGGCTGGCAGATAAATTAAAGTTTAACAGATATGTGGCAGATGAAGATTACTGAAAATAAATGCAAGGAATTACATATAGCAGGCAAAAATATTAGACAAATACAAAATAAGGAGGTCTGAGGCTTCACGGTTTACCTCATGAAAGAGATTTAAGATTTGTGACTTATCATTTTCTATACTCAGTGTACAAAAGTGATTACAAAGGCTAATTTATTACTTGATGACATAACATACTGTGTTGAGTACAAATTTATAAAAATTAGCTGAACCTGTAGAATTCAATTATGAGTTTTTGATCTGCAGTCTGTATGCAGTATTGGTCTCCATATTACAAAAATGACATAGATAGAAGGAATTAGCTACTAAACTAAATATGGGAATGCAGGGTATGAGCTCCTAAAAAAGACTGAAGAAACTTTTAAGTTTAAGCAGCCAAGGAACAAGAGGTGAAATGATAGGAGCTTATAAAATTATGAAGGAAATTAGTATGGTAGATGCCAGATATAACTTTAAAATATTTTTAAGAATATGTGAACAAAGATGAAACACAATACCAGGAAGAACATTGGGGACATTTAAATCTCTCTTTGACAATTTTCTGAAAGCATTAAGTGAGTTGAGATTAATGAGCTACATTGAAACAAATGGTTTGTTCTTGTCAATCTTTTCTTGTGATCTTATGAAGGAAAAAATGAGGATACATTTACACACAAGTTCAATAAATGTTTTTCTGATTTCTTGGCATATCCAATGAAAATTGTATGTTCTTCACATAGATTATTTGGAGCATAATTCTCAAAATGAAATCGATGTAAAGTCACCAAGATGAAATGTTCAAGGTGAAGTATGTACTGCCGTGGAACAGGGAGAAGAAAACATCTAGCACAATGTGTGTGTGTTTTTTACTGAATCCAGAATTCTGAACAATGTTGATAGCACCCTCCTGCCATAAATGGTGGCAACCTGCTGATGTCAACCAATGCACTTTCCTGTTAGCAAAAACCTGGTTGCTAATGACAAATAAACAAAAAAGTGGCTAATATAAAAGATATAATAAAAGGTCAGAAAAGAAAAATGTAATATTAAAGAATACCGAATCCAAAATAGCAAAATATGGCCAGAATAAAATTTTATAACTAGAAACAAACTCAGAATCATCACACATAAATATCCTAAGTCACTTTCTGTGTAGATTTAATCTTTAACTTTGGCAATATAAGTCATTGAGCTATAGATACTGTATATGAACTGCTAAATTCCACTGGGTAGGAGTGGGTGCCTCTGAGACGAATGTAAGAGTGCCATTTTTAAAGCAAAACCTGCTGGCATGGTTAACAATGTCTTCAAGCTTCTCTGTGGATGATATAACATACAGTATATCATTGCATTTTACTATTGGTTAGGGGTAGGTTTGAATTATTTCTAAATTAATAATTAATTGACAGAATCGGTTGAAAGACTGGCTGCACACAATATCCTGTATAATAAAGCTGTTAATGTATTGTGAAAAGTGCTCTGAATGATTCTCACCTAACAATCCATCACATATTAATTTCACAGAAAAAAGGGAAATTTGATATTTCAAGTTACAGCCTTTCAAAAACATCATTGAAACAGTTTCTAAAAGCTGTAGTGTTCAACCCATCTGTACAATATGCTTAAACATTGTGTTACACTTGCCATTTTATAATGCTTCCTATGCAGATGTAGTGATCAGATAATACTGTATACAAGTATACCTCATTGAAACAGAAGCATGTACAGTCACACAAAAGACTGGATCTAAAAGAATAATCTCAATTGCTTTTACTGTTACAGTGAAAATTAATCCTAAGAGCACTGAAGAGAAAAAAAAGAAGTACTACTTCACATGGAGGATCGTTCCTCCCCCACACTATGCGAATTTCACCCGGGGTTGGTGTAAACGTTAACATTATACAAAGTTATTGTCTGTTTTACCAACATTTTTATCACTCTTTAATTCAATATTGTTCTTTTTGTATCAGTATACTGCTGCTGGATTATGTGAATTTCCCCTTGGGATTAATAAAGTATCTATCTATCTATCTATCTATCTATCTATCTATCTATCTATCTATCTATCTATCTATCTATCTATCTATCTATCTATCTATCTATCTATCTATCTATCTATCTATCTATCTATCTATCTATCTATCTATCTATCTATCTATCTATCTATCTGCTAGCTAGCAGTTTAATAACCTATTCATTATATCTTGGTTATTATATAATATTAAGCCTTGACAGGCTTCTGATCTTGTTTGTACTTTGATGTACTATGCTAACAGATAATCATTAATTACTATGAACTCTTATTCCATAATGGTGACTATAACAAACATTTTAATTGACCTGAAATATCCACACTAATATGTGGCTCATACCACCGAAGCAGTTTGTATTCAAACCCTTTCTTATAAAAATTAGCATACCTCTACCTTTCCATCTTTTTAATAGTCCTTTATAAATCATGTATACATATTGTGTTTATCCTCATCCTCATTTGTATGAAATAGCTAGGTTTCTCTTACTGCTTTAATATCATAACATTGGCAGCACATAAATACAGTACATTGTGCTGGAAACTGAAGGCTTAAAAAACAAATATACTTATTGAGTAAGCAAGTTTATGTCATGTATATAAAATATGAATTTGTTATCAGTACGTCAGCTTGTTTTTTGTGGGTCTTTGTTTAAAATATCAAGTATGTCTTTATTAATACTAAAACTTCATAAAGGGCAGGTAATCAGAATATGACAAGTTTTCAAATATATTGTAAGCTGACACCTATTAATGTAATACATATGCTTGAAATATGGAAAATAACACAGAGAAAAACCTGTACTGAGACACAGAGAGGTGCAAAAACAGACATAGAGTTTAATGTGCACTATTTTTTTCTCTCCATGAAAATGTCAATGAAAAAATACATTGTACATTGAAAATGAGTTAATTTAGTAACTGTAAACAATGACAAACATCACACACACTAGCCATGTCATTCGATGTGAGTCAGTCATTTGCTGTTTATCAGTGTAGTGTAGTTGAGATAGCTGCTTACTCGCTTACTACACTTTCAGTTAAATAAAAATGAAAAAGAGGGATAAGTATTCACAGAAATCTACAGTATATCTATGTACATCACAACACACAACCCAATGCCTAGAATATAGATGTATTGCACTTGAGCCTAGATCTTAGTAGTTTTCATTAACATAACACCATGCATTCAGTTTTTGGAACATATTTCTGGATATTCGTTTTGTTTGTTTTATCATCTCTGTACTTGCCACACTTCTACTTCATATTATGGCATCATTGTCCTGATTTCTGCCGAAGCTTTAGACTGACCTCTGCTTTGTAAAAGCTTTCAGTACAAAACTAACATAGGATTTTCTTTAAATGACAAGGCAATTGACTTTACAAAAGCTAAGCAAACTATGAGCATCATGGCACTTAACATTCCAAAGCGTTTTTTCTTTTTTTTTTTTTTTACGTAGCTTAGTCTTTTTGTTTTCCTCCACGTGCAGAAAAAGACAGCTAATACTGCCCAAGGACACAATTATTTTAAAAAAAGTAAGCGGCTGAGTGATACCATTTAAACTGTTCTTTTCTAAGCTTGACTTCCTTCATAAAATGACAAATACATGTCTGATAATACTGGCTAAGCTGACAAAAGTGGAAAAGATACAAACACATTCACTGGACATTGTTTAGGCAAAGGGTGTAAAAGAAAAGTATCCCACAATTCCAAAAAAGAAACAAAACAACTAAAGTTTAATAATAGTGCAGAACCATTCAAGGCTATTAAAAAAGAAAAAAGATTCTGTAGATCTTAATCTTTCAGGATTAGGAAATATTGAACCCCTGGGTACTGCTTCTTTATCTGCACAGCAAACATGAATGCAACCACAAATCTTAAGTCAAGTAAATACAACATTAGTTTTAATTGAATAGTACCACCTCTGAATAGTTTCACTTTGGTATGTAAAGCAAAATAAAACTTAAGATAGTAAGTACTATATTAGTCTACTATATAAATAAAATCCTAATACCTTCTGCTTGTCTTTTTCAGCTGTATTTGATGTCATTTATAAGGTTTACACACAAAATAACTTTTTTCAACCCTCAGTTCACATCTTGTCTGTTTGTTTGTTTGTTCATCAATTAATCAAAAATGGTCGACATGATTTTCACAAAATCTTGTATATAGCTTGTCGTTAGTCTATCTTAAACTATAAGCAATATGCCTTTTCAAAAATTTTATCAGGGAGAGGAGATTATAATGTGGGAGCCACACATACACTGTACATTATTTTGAAATGGCTGAGTCAATCTTAAAGAAATTTTGCATTTTTAATAAAGCTGATCCAGCTTAAAATACAGGTTACATGGCATTCAAAAATATATTTGGGAAGTTTGGTTGTAATTGAGATGGCAAAAAAATCCGAAACGAATTAGTCAATGGTAATGAATTTGGCATATAGTTTATTTTTGGCCCTGCTTACAATGAAGCCTGCATTCTGGGATATGTGGGGTTGGGTGGTGTGATGGGGACCAACACAAGAACTGTGCATCACTTGAAGAATTTTTTATTTACATTATTGTTCACACAATTTTAAAAAACTGAGTTCATGGAGTTTTAACAATTTCACTGGGTAGTCATAATCGGAGGGGCAACATCACAAAAACCAAACATTACTCCAGAAAGGGTGAGTGGATGTTCATAAAATTTTGTATGTATGTTACAGTGAACTTATCTTAACATACAGAGTTTGTGGAGTTTTAAAAGTCTCATCATGTATTGGACTTCATCAGTAAGGGAAGTAAACAAAAACCTCTACTTTTGTCAATTTTACAAGCTGTATCAATGACTCAGTTATTCAACAAGCCATCCAGTTTATGAATCTGTGATTATGTAAGAGATATATTTTAGATAATATAGATAATAGTTTGATTTAATACATTTAAAGTACAGCTACAAATAATTTTGTTATTGTGTATAATTCAGTTCAGTTGTTTGTGATCTTTTTCCTTGGACAAAGTAAATGTATTTGTTAGATCTGGAGAGAGAAGGACAGGGGAAAAAACAAGTTTTTTGGTATGCTTGGTGCACAAGTAAAGAAAAGGTTGAAAAGGAACCTATGGCTTCAGTGTCTTCACTCAACCTTTACAAACTTGTAACTAAACATCTATTCTTTAAACTTCATTCGATCAGGAAATACAAAGAAGTTGTTCCAGCCCTGAAATGAGTTACCACAAACATGGAACACAATTATACACAAAAAAAATAATTTCTCAATTTATGAGAATAGGGAAATTTATAGAGAGGTAGTGTGGATCAGTGGTTCTCAAGTCCAGCCCTCTAACTAGTTTCTCAATCAGTCAGTCATTAACTAGTTTCTCAATCAGTCAGTCATTATTACCTTTAATTGACCTCATTGTGGCGGCACGGTGGCGCAGTGGTAGTGCTGCTGCTTTGCAGTTAGGAGACCCGGGTTCGCTTCCCAGGTCCTCCCTGCGTGGAGTTTGCATGTTCTCCCCGTGTCTGCGTGGGTTTCCTCCCACAATCCAAAGACATGCAAATTAGGTGGATTGGGGATTCTAAATTGTGTTTGTGTGTGTCCTGCGGTGGGTTGGCACCCTGCCCAGGATTGGTTCCTGCCTTGTTGGCTGGGATTGGCTCCAGCAGACCCCCATGACCCTGTAATTGGATTCAGCGGGATAGACAATGGATGACCTCATTGTTTAATTAGCTGTCTCATTTTCTTCCTTTTATTTTGCCTTTAGAAAAGTGCAGTACTGTCTGATTTACACTTATAGGAAATTAAGACATATTTGTATATTTTCTGTATGTGTAAATGCTTACTTTGTTTTGTTTTTTTAATTCACTTTTTCTGTTTGCTTTCTTAATCATCTGAATACCGAACAGAGCAGACATCAGCACAAATGACTCTGTAAGGAGTGGCTACTTTAATGCTACCCACTTGTATGCTCATTACTAAATAAATGTGCAAATCACAAGAACATTAATAAATAAAAAAAACATATTTATAAGGAAAAAGAATTAATTCTTTCTCATCTAACACATATAAATTCCTACTTGATTCAGTAAAAACATAGCACAACCAGTTTTTAATATCCAGATTGTCATATAAAAGCAGAAGCTGGGAAATAATGGCTTGCTTAAATAAGGTAGGAGTCCAATTCAGAGAAGAAATGAGATGAACCAAAAACCTGCAGCCACAGGGGTGCGTGGGGACTGAATGTTAAGGACCACTGCTGAAGATGATGGATGGGACACTCACATTTCAGCCAGCAATGACAAAAGTGTCAACATTTAAAAAACATAAATATTTGCTTTCCTACCTCAACTACACCATTATATGAATATATCTGAAGAACATTGGGTATTTTGGCTAGTTACTTTATATATTTCAAGGCATCTACAGCACAGCAATAAATCTATTAGCACAATAAATGGTGAGAATTAAACAAAAATACACAGGTACAGAAGAAGATTGATGTGGATAGTCTGTATTGCAGGCTATGAACAAAGAGTACAATCTTTAAAAATAAAATCATTTAAACACTTGGCAGCATGTGGTCAATTGTAGAAACAAGTGGGAGCTAAGCAAGAAATGCCCATATAAAAATATGTGTGTATGTTCCAAATTCAGTACTGCTCTGCATATTTTTTCAGATCCTCCATTTCTGTTCCCTCTAGGTCAGCTATTGCTGTTAATATTACAATCTATAGTCAAGGGTGCATTCTGGTACAAACCAAAGCAGTGGGACAGAATAACAGTTCTTGAGATCCAGGACTGCTTTTTGTATTTTTGTACTTCATTGATATGTAGAACAAATTGCAGAAACATTTTGAAAATACAAAAACATGTCTGCATAAGTTTAGCCCCATCAATATGCAGCAAACACTTAACGACTGACATTGTTCTCTCTCTATTAATAATACTCTGCACAGTAATTGCTAATGAAGGCCTCCACTGGCCAAGGGCAAGAGTAACTTAGTTCAGGGAGTTAAGGATTACAGCGAGCAGATGTGTGTGTAATTCGTATAATCTTGTGGCAATGCTCTGAAACAAATATACAAAAAAATTTCCCATTTTAAAGAAATGCTTACAGTACCTTCCTCCAAAGGCAGCAGTGTAATTGCAGTACTTAGACGTCCACTCCCCAGGCTGACTAGATGAGGCTTTACAGTCTGGACTTTTAATCCTTTTCCAGTGTCAATAAAATCCAGAGGTGGGCACTTAGGAATAAAGAAATGAACTTGTTTAGGAAAACTTTATTTTTCTGAACAATTCTAATATATTAAACAGAATAATAAACAGCCCCATCCTGTACCTTGTGTCTGCTTCTGTTTTAGCGTTGGTAAACTAATGTAAAAACTGTCACAATGAAATAATCTATGGAAATATGTTGACAGCCTTCAGATAAAATAGATTATATTGTACAGTGTGACAAAATTGGCCTTTAGCTTGTATAAAAGCATTTACAATTATTTTATAACTAGTTATTAACTGAAACTCCAGAAGTATCCAGAATGTGGGACATTTGTTTATGATGAAAAGCATTTTAACAAGTTATGTATAGGTTGGTGGATGTGTGGGTGGACTTTGGGCTGGTGTCATTCCCATAGTGTATTGCTGTCTTGTGCCACAATTGGCTCCTGGCTTGTGCTGGGATAGGTTCTGGCCTCCACATGCCTGAACTGGTTTAAGCAAGTTTAAAAATGTTGTGTTCAATGGTGTTTTGGAATGAAAATTGTGGTGGGGTCATGCGGAGCTCTCAGAAGGGACAGAGCCATTCTGAGAATTAGTACAACAGGTATGTGTATGTGTTTGCGTGTGTGTGAGAGAGCATGAGTAAGTAAGAGAGAGTGGTAGAAAGAGAGAAAAAGTTATAATCAAGCACTTAAATATCTGAACTTAGTAGATAGGGAGGGAAAATGCTGATTATGTTGTCTCTGATCCCAAGTGCTTGGTGTGAGATGAGGCCAATAATGTGAATTTGCATGCAGGGGACATGGCAGAACAAAAATTGTGAGAGCCATATGGAAGGAGCTCTATAAGATTGGAGTGACATCAATGTTGGTGGGCGCCCTAGGAAGGAGGCAAACCTCACGCAAGGCACTCCATTTTATATTGTATTAGGCTGCTAATGCCAGTGATGATAATATGTCAGTCAAATAATACCTTACAAAATCACACAAAATGAAGATCATTCGATGTATTGACATACTGTACATTAAAACTGCCAAAGGACAATATTACAAGGTATCTCAATATCAACATCAAATACTCAATACCAAAAGCAGAAATACAAGTGAATATTTACACATTTTAAATTTTTACTCAATAGGCGAACTGGCAAATAGGCAAATCATATTGCGTTATTAATGTGATTCATGATAATGAAGATCACTACTCCAAAATATTGAGATGTACAAGCTAATACATTCTTTAACTTGTGTCCAAAATAAAACCACAATGGGTATCTTAAAAAGATCTTAAACATGTGCCTAAGCAATCCAGACACAAACAAGACTTGTTTTCTAGATAAGAAATTGCACTGAGTATATCATAAAAAACTGGATACATATGATTATGATGACAAAGCTCTGAATGCTATAAATATTTTAAATAATAAGCTAAAATATTAAGGGTAATTTGCCATTTATTTACAAAAAAACCCCATGGTAGTGAGGAGGAGATGTAGTTTTTTCCTTTGCCCTAATGCAGAGATTCCACAGAATATATATAGGTTCATTTAATTTTGTGAAATGGATTCTGCCTCATTTCAGGTACCATTTTACAATACATGAGTGCAACTCCACCTGGACTCCAGCCTGCTGTAGTATTTAGGTACATGTGATGGAAAAATTAACACATGTAGAGTTACTATAAACTATTTTATTTTTCAGAACAAAGCAAGCAGTTTATTATAATATGTCTATATTTTCCATTCTTTATTTCTACCTGAGTTATCTTAAAAATTTAAATATAAATACACTGTTATAGATGTCCTGTGCAACACATGTTGTGACTAGAAAATTGGGGACATTTATTTGGAACCTCTACTAATCTATCAAAACATTATGAGGGCAAGACCTAATTCAAGACAAGAAAAAAAAACACAACTCTAGACCAGTAATTCTTTTCCTAATTGATTTTTTTTCAGCGCTAAATCTTACAATGGCCTGTTCTTAATTTGAGTTAAAGTTTGTACATATATATATGACTGACTGACTGATTGACTGACATATATTGCATGTGCCACCATTTTTATTGCACAGCTGTGTAAACGTCACATTCCAGAGTCAGGTGATCTCTTCCAATTGCCAGTGTAGTTAGCAGCCCAGACACATGATTACCGCCAGGTGGCATTTTGCCCCACTTGTTCAAATCAGAATCACTTTTAATCGCTAGTACTTAATGTACAGGAATTTGACTTAGAAGATTTGGAGCTGCTTAAAATGGAACACAACATCAATTACAAATAACATAAATAAGAAAAACTTCATGCAAAGTTACAGAACAGTACAATTATAAAGGAGATGTGAGAATGATGAAGTGCAGTGAAAGTGTGTGTACTGTATATGCACATTAACACACATATGTGTAAATATACTGTACATACACATACACCTTCATGCAGTATATGACAGAACACATGAATATACAAAGAAGACAGGCTCAGTTACTGGTTTGAGAGGGCCATGGCTCTGGGAAAGAAACTATTGAGGTGTCTGTTAGTTTTAGTTTTAATTGACCTAAATCATTTACCAGAAGGCAGTTTTTGGAATAAGTGATGAGCTGGGTGAGATGAGTCCATGATGATCCTTTTGACATGGTTAGTGACATGAGATGTATACAGGTCAGCAACAGATGGAAGTATATTCTAAGGGCAGTGAAAAAGAAATTGAAGGTAGACTGGTGTAATGTGAGGAGAATTCAATAGATGATTGCCATGAGTTACCAGGGTATTCTGAGTGTACCTCTGAGTCCACAGGTAATCCTTTTTGGAATTTAGGGGTCACTCCAAGTGACCTTATGTTTTGGGAGTCAGGAGCTCTTTTGGAAATTACAGCTCAACCGGCACAAAGGAAGCAAGGAACAAAAATCCAGAGAAAGCTTCAGCGGTTAGAGGGAGAGTGTTTTGAGCTTCAGTTTGTTTTGACAGTATTTAAGTGAGCAACAACTATGGACTAACAAGGAAATGATTTAAGGAACAAATTTGTGCCAATAGTAGTACTATCTCAATTTTGTCTAACATGGGCTGTATGGGCTTACATTGCATTGTTGACGAAAATATATTTTATATATTTTGGTTCCACCTGTAATTGTACATCTCTTGTTTATTTTGATTAATAAACTTAATTTTAGAAGGAACAAGCTGAAGAAACTCTCTTAAATTGGTAAAAGTATTTTTCCAGGAAACAAAATATAATGACACGTTTTTTTAAATAACATGTTTTATTAGTTAAATTTCCCTAAATGCATTCCAACCTATACAGATTCTGAAAGGCTATTAAATTAAACTCGAACTGTTTTGGCTCCTCATCAAAATAAGGTCAAATTTTCTGTATTAAAAACCTGTAAGCTAAAAAAAACCCCTCAATGCTTTAGAAATGGCCTCACAGAAGTGGAAGCATCATTAAGAGACTGTAAATCAAATTATAAAAATTTCAATCAGTTCAACCCACCCAGCATGGTGAATGTGTTCCAGATTACATTACGTGAGTGTTGCCATGGCCTCAAACAGGCCTCCCAGGACGTCCTACGAGTGGCAGCTACATGAAGTTGTAAATCCACCCTATCCCCTTTCACACCACTGTGCTTTTAAAAAGGTTTGTCTAGATGTAAACACATAGTGGGGATGGGCAGGATAGGCAGGAATTTGTATTTTCCTATAAGCATAGTTCTCTACAAGATCACCAAGACAACATTCCCTTTATTCCAGTACCTCCCTGGCTTGAATATACAAATCTGGCATTTACTTTTGATTTAGGGCTGTTTGTAAAACCTTGTGCTCTTGTCCTGTGCCACACAATGCAGCATTGCTGGAAGACAGATATTTCAGTCGGCACTCTCGGAAGCAGTAAATGAGATGTCAGTTTATATTACTGAGAGTGATTCAGAGCTAACAGTGCATTTTTTAAAAAGCACATTGCTGGTGTAAGGTAGAGTTAACCTTCTTTCTCTTAACCTTGGAAATTTTGTAATATTAACTGACTCAAAACATATTGGGCGGCATGGTGGGGGTGGAGTTTGCATGTTCTCTCGTGCCTGCGTGGGTTCCCTCTGGGTGCTCTGGTTTCCTCCCACAATCCAAAGACATGCAGGTTAGGTGGATTAGCAATTCTAAATTGGCCCTAGTGTGTGTCCTGTGGTGGGTGGGCACCCTGCCCAGGATTGGTTCCTGCCCTGTGTTGGCTGGGATTGGCTCCAGCAGACCCACGTGACCCTGTGTTCGGATTCAGCGGTTAGAAGATGGATGGATGAAAACATATTTACCACTATCATTGTTTGGTCTACATTTTAAAACACTCCTACACATGTTTGCATTTTCTAACTATAGGCCCAGGATGACTGAGTACATTATTTTATTAAACACTAAATTAATTTCTCACTCTAAATGTACAGAGTAAAAAAAAGTCCTTTGACAATGCCAGAAAAATGAAAACAAAACAACACTTCCAAACATGAACATGAATGTATAGCATGTACTGTATGAGTTTAGCTGGCGCCCTGCCCGGGATTTGTTCCTGCCTTGCACCCTGTGTTGGGTGGGGTTGGCTCCAGCAGACCCCCGTGACCCTGTGTTAGGATATAGCAGGTTGGATAATGGATGGATGGATGGATGAGCTTAAATTATAGGATTGGTCCTATATGGCTGCATGGATGAACTGACCTGTGTGTTATATATTGATTGACAGCCTATATAGCTTTAAGAATATGTTTTTGTGGAAGCAAAGCAAAATCTCTTTGTGGGTTCTTTAAAGCTATTACCATTTAATCCATTTGACAACAACCAAATAGACATGCTTGTGAGGTCACAATTTAAAATATTCCTATAGAAGTACTTAAGAACTATATGCTAGCATACTTCATCTTACAATTTGTGTTAGGCAACAATAATAACATTAATGAAACAGAAACACACATGAATATCATTTAGACTACATTAGGTTAGGAATGACAAGATTGCAGTGTCTTTCATCCCAAAATGGCCACATTTAAAAAGACTTCTTATGTACAAAAGTTCCATGAACATTCTTCTGTTTATCAACAAGAATGTTATTATATTTTAAAATCAAAAGGAACAATAGGCCTTGGATATGCATGGCCATATTTTAAATGAGAGGAAGGTGATGTGATATCTTAGTTCCTGTCTGCTGCAAAAGCTTCTTCAGAATTCACAATGTCAAGCTGCACTTGCTTATCACTGAATGAGAGATTTCATTGGAATTACACATGCATTACAAAAAAATAATACTAAAGAAAGGGAAAGCTACAGTATAGCTATATGGGTTTTGTGGCAATATAAAAGAAATGTGTTTACTTCGATGCAATACAATATAAATTAAAGTTCTCTTTCAGCTACATTGAGACATTTAATAGTTTGATTACTGAAGGTGTAAGTGAATGGTTGCATTGCAATATTTTTATTCTGCATTGCAGTATTCCATTACACAATTAAAATAAGATTTACACTGTGCATGGTGCAACAGCGACAGTAAGGATTTAAATTAGTTTGACTAAGTGAAGGTCTGTATACTGATACTACACATATTATTAACTGAACACAAGAAACAATATTTTTCAAGATAAATAATTACACTCAGTATCGGACAGAAAATTGGAAAAATATTTTAAGACAAACATGGGGATTGTTATACACATTTTAATAATAAGTAACATTTTTGAGGAAGGTTTATTACTGTTTTTATACAACATCTTGTGGGGCTGTGCCCTTCTGGCCCATAATGCAGAAATGCAACTGCACCTACAGTAGATTCTTTAAATTATCTTGTAGTAAAATTCTAAAGGTCCTCAAAGTATGAGAAGCTACAAGACTACTTGGTAATTTATTCCACATGCACATACTACAGTTCTCAGAGTGAAGAAAAACTCTGTAACATCTGAAAGTTACTTTGAACTACCTGCCACCCGTGCATCTGTGGGACAATATAAAAAACTCATGTTTAAATGTTTTAACAAGGTAAACCATGAAAGGCTAGTCATCAGACACCTACCTATACATATGTCTTCAGGGTGCAATGTTCTCATGGGTATAAAG